>NC_091202.1:8776165-8981405 GCF_040958095.1 Procambarus clarkii | reverse complement strand
TTTATCATCCCCTTTTCTTATGTGAGATATAAAAAAATATCATCGAATTAGGCAATATTTTGGTGTTTTCCACGTTTGTGTGAATTTTCAGTTTATTGCTATAATTCATTAAATATACGATAAAAACGATGCAAACACATAATTGATTAGATATTAACCTTAAACACTTCATTTTCAATCAACTATTTGTTTCTCGTTAAAATACTGAGTAAGATATTGGAAAAGGGAGAAGTTCTGTTTTTATTGCATATATCGACGTGTCAGCCGGATTAGAGAGGTTTTACGTGTACATTCCATCGGTTAATATAAACGGAAAATCAGGAACATTTTAGTTAATTTTAATGAAAACACATTGATTTTTATCATTTGAGGTCTTTTCTTGGATCTAATAATACGAATCCTCGCTCTATGATTAAAGTTAAAATCCTCAAATATGGTAATATAGTGACTTTTTTCACGTTATTCATGTAGTGTGATTTTACGTATATATATTCGTTTTTACCAATATTTCGATACTACTTCACGTTTTCTCACGATATGTGATTTGGCCTTCAATCTCAGAATTTCGCAAATTTTGCATTTTAAGCAAGTTTTCTTGCATTTTGTTTTGTACTAAAAATCATCGAATTTAGCAATATTTTGACCTTTATCATCCCTTTTCCTTTATGTGATTTAAAACAAAATATCATCGAATTAGGCAATATTTTGGTGTTTTTCCACGTTTTGTGAATTTTCAGTTTATTGTTATTATTCATTAAATATACGAAAAATATGCAAACACATAATATATCAGAAATAACCTTAAATACTTCATTTTCAATCATCTATTTGTTTCTCGTTAAAATACTGAGTAAGATATTGAAAAGGGGAGAAGTTCTGTTTTTATTGCATATATCGACGTTTCAGCCGGATTAGAACGGTTTTACGTGTACATCTTCCATCGGTAATATAAACGAAAATCAGGAACATTTTAGTTAATTTAATGAAAACACATTGATTTTTAAATTTGTATTGGAACAACATGCTATGTCTTTTCTTGGATCTAAAAATATGAAACCTCGCTCTAGATTGAAGTTAAAATCCTCAAAATGGTAATATAGTGACTTTTTTCACGTTATTCATGTAGTATGTTTTACGTATATATTTCGTTTTTACCAATATTTCGATACTACTTCATTTTATCACGATATGTGATTTGGCCTTCATATCTCAGAATTTCGCAAATTTGCATTTTTAAGCAAGTTTTCTTGCATTTTGTTTTGTACTAAAAATCATCGAATTTAGCAATATTTTGACTTTATCATCCCCTTTTCCTTTATGGATTTAAACAAAATATATCGAATTAGGATATATTTGCCGTTTTTCCACGTTTTGTGAATTTTTAGTTTATTGTTATTATTTCAAATATACGAGAAAAATTATGAACACATAATTGATCAGAAAATAACCTTAAATACTTCATTTTCAATCATCTATGTTTCTCGTTAAAATACTGAGTAAGATATTGAAAAGGGAGAAGTTCGGTTTTTATTGCATATAGACGTTTCAGCCGGATTAGAACGGTTTTACGTGTATATCTTCATCGGTAATATAAACCGAAATCAGGAACATTTTAGTTAATTCTAATGAAAACACATTGATTTTTACAATTTGTATTGGAAGCAACATCTTTATTCGTCTTTCCAGTCTAAAAAATACGAATCGTCGTTTGATTCGAAGTTAAAATCCTCAAATTGGTAATAATTGACTTTTTCACGTTTTCATGTAGTTGATTTACGTAATATATTCATTTTTACCAATATTTCGATATACTTCATGTTTTCTCACGATGTATGATTTGGCCTTCAAATCTCAGATTTCGCAAATTTGCATTTTAAGCAAGTTTTCTTGCATTTTGTTTGTACTAAAAATCATCGAATTTAGCAATATTTTGACTTTATCATCCCCTTTTCTTTCATGAGATTAAACAAAATATCATCGAATTAGGCAATATTTGTTTTTTTACACGTTTTGTGAATTTTCAGTTTATTGTTATTATTCATTAAATATACGATAAAAACGATGCAAACACATAATTGAGAAAATAACCTTAAACACTTCATTTTCAATCACTATTTGTTTCTCGTTAAAATACTGAGTAAGATATTGAAAAGGGAGAAGTTCTGTTTTTATTGCATATATCGACGTTTCAGCCGGATTAGACGGTTTTACGTGTACATCTTCATCGGTAATATAAACGAAATCAGGAACATTTTAGTTAATTCTAATGAAAACACATTGATTTTTACAATTGTATGTTTTTCTTGGATCTAAAAATACGAATCGTCGCTCTATGATTCGAAGTTAAAATCCTCAAATTGGTAATAAGTGACTTTTTTCACGTTTTCATGTAGTTGATTTACGTATATATATTCGTTTTTACCAATATTTCGATACTACTTCATTTTATCACGATATGTGATTTGGCCTTCAAATCTCAGATTTCGCAAATTTTGCATTTTTAAGCAAGTTTTCTTGCATTTTTTTTGTACTAAAGATCATCGAATTTAGCAATATTTTGACCTTTATCATCCCCTTTTCCTTTATGTGATTAAACAAAATATCATCGAATTAGGCAATATTTGCCGTTTTTCCACGTTTTGTGAATTTTAGTTTATTGTTATTATTCATTATAAATACGAGAAAAAATGCAAGCACATAATTGATCAGAAAATAACCTTAAATACTTCATTTTCAATCATCTATATGTTTCTCGTTAAAATACTGAGTAAGATATTGAAAAGGGAGAAGTTCTGTTTTTATTGCATATATCGACGT
This sequence comes from Procambarus clarkii, assembly GCF_040958095.1. Lineage (NCBI taxonomy): Eukaryota > Metazoa > Arthropoda > Malacostraca > Decapoda > Cambaridae > Procambarus > Procambarus clarkii. The sequence continues at coordinate 8,978,588 of NC_091202.1, read as the reverse complement.
TTCAGCCGGATTAGACGGCTTTACGTGTACATCTTCCATCGGTAATATAAACCGAAAATCAGGATTATTTTGTTAATTTTAAAAAACACATTGATTTTTATAATTTGTATTGGAAGCAACATCTTATACGTCTTTTCTAGGGTCTAAAAATACGAAACGTCGCTCTATGATTCGAAGTTAAAATCCTCAAATTTGGTATAATAATGACTTTTTTCACGTTTTCATGTAGTTTGATATTACGTATATATATTCATTTTTACCAATATTTCGATACTATTTCATGAAGTATCACGATATGTGATTTGGCTTTCATATCTCAGATTTCGCATAATATTGCATTTTAAGCAAGTTTTCTTGCATTTTGTTTCGTACTAAAAATCATCGAATTCAGCAATATTTTGACGTTTATCATCCCCTTTTCCTTTATGTGATAAACAAAATATCATCGAATTAGGCAATATTTGGTGTTTTTCCACGTTTGTGTGAATTTTCAGTTTATTGCTATAATTCATTAAATATACGAAAAAACGATGCAAACACATAATTGATTAGATATTAACCTTAAACACTTCATTTTCAATCAACTATTTGTTTCTCGTTAAAATACTGAGTAAGATATTGGAAAAGGGAGAAGTTCTGTTTTTATTGCATATATCGACGTTCAGCCGGATTAGAGAGGTTTTACGTGTACATCTTCCATCGGTAATATAAACGGAAAATCAGGAACATTTTAGTTAATTTTAATGAAAACACATTGATTTTTATCATTTGTGTGTCTTTTCTTGGATCTAAATAATACGAATCCTCGCTCTAAGATTTAAAGGTTAAAATCCTCAAATATGGTAATATAGTGACTTTTTTCACGTTTTCATGTAGTGTGATTTTACGTATATATATTCGTTTTTACCAATATTTCGATACTACTTCACGTTTTCTCACGATATGTGATTTGGCCTTCAAATCTCAGAATTTCGCAAATTTTGCATTTTAAACAAGTTTTCTTGCATTTTGTTTTGTACTAAAAATCATCGAATTTAGAAATATTTTGACCTTTATCATGCCCTTTTCCTTTATGTGATTTAAACAAAATATCATAGAATTAGGCAATATTTTGCCGTTTTTCCACGTTTTTGTGAATTTTCAGTTTATTGTTATATTTCATTAAATATACTAGAAAAATGCAAACACATAATATATCAGAAAATAACCTTAAATACTTCATTTTCAATCATTTATTTGTTTCTCGTTAAAATACTGAGTAAGATATTGAAAAGGGGAGAAGTTCGTTTTTATTGCATATATCGACGTTTCAGCCGGATTAGAACGGTTTTACGTGTACATCTTCCATCGGTAATATAAACGAAAATCAGGAACATTTTAGTTAATTCTAATGAAAACACATTGATTTTTAACATTTGTATTGGAACATTGTATGTCTTTTCTTGGATCTAAACAATATGAAACCTCGCTCTATGATTTGAAGTTAAAATCCTCAAAAATGGTAATATAGTGACTTTTTTCACGTTATTCATGTAGTATGATTTTACGTATATATATTCGTTTTTTACCAATATTTCGATACTACTTCATATTTTCTCACGATATGTGATTTGGCCTTCATATCTCAGAATTTCGCAAATTTTGCATTTTTAAGCAAGTTTTCTTGCATTTGTTTTGTACTAAAAATCATCGAATTTAGCAATATTTTGACCTTTATCATCCCCTTTTCCTTTATGGATTTAAACAAAATATTATCGAATTAGGATATATTTTGCCGTTTTTACACGTTTTTTGTGAATTTTTAGTTTATTGTTATTATTTCATTATATATACGAGAAAAATTATGGAAGCACGTAATTGATCAGAAAATAACCTTAAATACTTCATTTTCAATCATCTATATATTTCTCGTTAAAATACTGAGTAAGATATTGAAAAGGGGAGAAGTTCGGTTTTTATTGCATATATAGACGTTTCAGCCGGACTAGAACGGTTTTACGTGTATATCTTCAATCGGTAATATAAACCGACAATCAGGAACATTTTAGTTAATTCTAATGAAAACACATTGATTTTTACAATTTGTATTGGAAGCAACATCTTTATTCGTCCTTTCCAGTCTAAAAAATACGAATCGTCGCTTTTTGATTCGAAGTTAAAATCCTCAAATTTGGCATAATAATTACTTTTTTCACGTTTTTCATGTAGTTTGATATTACGTAAATATATTCATTTTTACCAATATTTCGATAATATTTCATGTTGTATCACGATGTATGATTTGGCCTTCAAATCTCAGATTTTCGCATAATATTGCATTTTAAGCAAGTTTTCTTGCATTTTGTTTCGTACTAAAAATCATCGAATTCAGCAATATTTTGACGTTTATCATCCCCTTTTCTTTCATGAGATATAAACAAAATATCATCGAATTAGGCAATATTTTGCTTTTTTTACACGTTTGTGTGAATTTTCATTTTATTGCTATTAATTCATTAAATATACGATAAAAACGATGCAAACACATAATTGATTAAATATTAACCTTAAACACTTCATTTTCAATCAACTATTTGTTTCTCGTTAAAATACTGAGTAAGATATTGGAAAAGGGAGAAGTTCTGTTTTTATTGCATATATCGACGTTTCAGCCGGATTAGAGCGATTTTACGTGTACATCTTTCATCGGTAATATAAACGGAAAATCAGGAACATTTTAGTTAATTCTAATGAAAACACATTGATTTTTATCATTTGTATGTCTTTTCTTGGATCTAAATAATACGAATCCTTGCTCTATGATTTGAAGTTAAAATCCTCAAATATGGTAATATAGTGACTTTTTTCACGTTATTCATGTAGTGTGATTTTACGTATATATATTCGTTTTTACCAATATTTCGATACTACTTCACGTTTTCTCACGATATGTGATTTGGCCTTCAAATCTCAGAATTTCGCAAATTTTGCATTTTAAGCAAGTTTTCTTGCATTTTGTTTTGTACTAAAGATCATCGAATTTAGCAATATTTTGACCTTTATCATCCCCATTTCCTTTATGTGATTTAAACAAAATATCATCGAATTAGGCAATATTTGGCCGTTTTTCCACGTTTTTGTGAATTTTTAGTTTATTGTTATTATTTCATTATAAATACGAGAAAAATAATGCAAGCACATAATTGATCAGAAAATAACCTTAAATACTTCATTTTCAATCATCTATATGTTTCTCGTTAAAATACTGAGTAAGATATTGTAAAGGGGAGAAGTTCTGTTTTTATTGCATATATCGACGTTTCAGCCGGATTAGAACGGCTTTACGTGTACATCTTCCATCGGTAATATAAACCGAAAATCAGGATTATTTTTGTTAATTTTAATTAAAACACATTGATTTTTATAATTTGTATTGGAAGCAACATCTTTATACGTCTTTTCTAGGGTCTAAAAATTACGAAACGTCGCTCTATGATTCGAAGTTAAAATTCTCAAATTTGGTATAATAATGACTTTTTTCACGTTTTTTATGTAGTTTGATATTACGTATATATATTCATTTTTACCAATATTTTGATACTATTTCATGAAGTATCACGATATGTGATTTGGCTTTCATATTCCAGATTTCGCATAATATTGCATTTTAAGCAAGTTTTCTTGCATTTTGTTTCGTACTAAAAATCATCGAATTCAGCAATATTTTGACGTTTATCATCCCCTTTTCCTTTATATGAAATAAACAAAATATCATCGAATTAGGCAATATTTTGGTGTTTTTCCACGTTTGTGTGAATTTTCAGTTTATTGCTAATAATTCATTAAATATACGATAAAAACGATGCAAACACATAATTGATTAGATATTAACCTTAAACACTTCATTTTCAATCAACTATTTGTTTCTCGTTAAAATACTGAGTAAGATATTGGAAAAGGGAGAAGTTCTGTTTTATTGCATATATCGACGTGTCAGCCGGATTAGAGAGGTTTTACGTGTACATCTTCCATCGGTAATATAAACGGAAAATCAGGAACATTTTAGTTAATTTTAATGAAAACACATTGATTTTTATCATTTGTGTGTCTTTTCTTGGATCTAAATAATACGAATCCTCGCTCTAAGATTTAAAGGTAAAATCCTCATATATGGTAATATAGTGACTTCTTTCACGTTATTCATGTAGTGTGATTTTACGTATATATATTCGTTTTTACCAATATTTCGATATTACTTCACGTTTTCTCACGATATGTGATTTGGCCTTCAAATCTCAGAATTTCGCAAATTTTGCATTTTTAAACAAGTTTTCTTGCATTTTGTTTTGTACTAAAAATCATCGAATTTAGAAATATTTTGACCTTTATCATGCCCTTTTCCTTTATGTGATTTAAACAAAATATCATAGAATTAGGCAATATTTTGCCGTTTTTCCATGTTTTTGTGAATTTTCAGTTTATTGTTATTATTTCATTAAATATACTAGAAAAATTATGCAAACACATAATATATCAGAAAATAACCTTAAATACTTCATTTTCAATCATTTATTTGTTTCTCGTTAAAATACTGAGTAAGATATTGAAAAGGGGAGAAGTTCGGTTTTTATTGCATATATCGACGTTTCAGCCGGATTAGAACGGTTTTACGTGTACATCTTCAATCGGTAATATAAACCGACAATCAGGAACATTTTAGTTAATTCTAATGAAAACACATTGATTTTTACAATTTGTATTGGAAGCAACATCTTTATTCGTCTTTTCCAGAGTCTAAAAAATACGAATCGTCGCTTTTTGATTCGAAGTTAAAATCCTCAAATTTGGCATAATAATGACTTTTTTCACGTTTTTCATGTAGTTTGATATTACGTAAATATATTCATTTTTACCAATATTTCGATACTATTTCATGTTGTATCACGATATATGATTTGGCCTTCAAATCTCAGATTTTCGCATAATATTGCATTTTAAGCAAGTTTTCTTGCATTTTGTTTCGTACTAAAAATCATCGAATTCAGCAATATTTTGACGTTTATCATCCCCATTTCTTCATGAGATATAAACAAAATATTATCGAATTAGGCAATATTTTGCTGTTTTTACGCGTTTGTGTGAATTTTCAGTTTATTGCTATTAATTCATTAAATATACGATAAAAACGATGCAAACACATAATTGATTAAATATTAACCTTAAACACTTCATTTTCAATCAACTATTTGTTTCTCGTTAAAATACTGAGTAAGATATTGGAAAAGGGAGAAGTTCTGTTTTTATTGCATATATCGACGTTTCAGCCGGATTAGAGCGATTTTACGTGTACATCTTCCATCGGTAATATAAACGGAAAATCAGGAACATTTTAGTTAATTCTAATAAAAACACATTGATTTTTATCATTTGTATGTCTTTTCTTGGATCTAAATAATACGAATCCTCGCTCTATGATTTGAAGTTAAAATCCTCAAATATGGTAATATAGTGACTTTTTTCACGTTATTCATGTAGTGTGATTTTACGTATATATATTCGTTTTTACCAATATTTCGATACTACTTCACGTTTTCTCACGATATGTGATTTGGCCTTCATATCTCAGAATTTCTCAAATTTTGCATTTTTAAGCAAGTTTTCTTGCATTTTGTTTTGTACTAAAGATCATCGAATTTAGCAATATTTTGACGTTTATCATCCCCATTTCCTTTATGTGATTTAAACAAAATATCATCGAATTAGGCAATATTTGGCCGTTTTTCCACGTTTTGTGAATTTTTAGTTTATTGTTATTATTTCATTATAAATACGAGAAAAATAATGCAAGCACATAATTGATCAGAAAATAACCTTAAATACTTCATTTTCAATCATCTATATGTTTCTCGTTAAAATACTGAGTAAGATATTGTAAAGGGGAGAAGTTCTGTTTTTATTGCATATATCGACGTTTCAGCCGGATTAGAACGGCTTTACGTGTACATCTTCCATCGGTAATATAAACCGAAAATCAGGATTATTTTTGTTAATTTTAATTAAAACACATTGATTTTTATAATTTGTATTGGAAGCAACATCTTTATACGTCTTTTCTAGGGTCTAAAAAATACGAAACGTCGCTCTATGATTCGAAGTTAAAATTCTCAAATTTGGTATAATAATGACTTTTTTCACGTTTTTTATGTAGTTTGATATTACGTATATATATTCATTTTTACCAATATTTTGATACTATTTCATGAAGTATCACGATATGTGATTTGGCTTTCATATTTCAGATTTTCGCATAATATTGCATTTTAAGCAAGTTTTCTTGCATTTTGTTTCGTACTAAAAATCATCGAATTCAGCAATATTTTGACGTTTATCATCCCCTTTTCCTTTATATGAAATAAACAAAATATCATCGAATTAGGCAATATTTTGGTGTTTTTCCACGTTTGTGTGAATTTTCAGTTTATTGCTAATAATTCATTAAATATACGATAAAAACGATGCAAACACATAATTGATTAGATATTAACCTTAAACACTTCATTTTCAATCAACTATTTGTTTCTCGTTAAAATACTGAGTAAGATATTGGAAAAGGGAGAAGTTCTGTTTTTATTGCATATATCGACGTGTCAGCCGGATTAGAGAGGTTTTACGTGTACATCTTCCATCGGTAATATAAACGGAAAATCAGGAACATTTTAGTTAATTTTAATGAAAACACATTGATTTTTATCATTTGTGTGTCTTTTCTTGGATCTAAATAATACGAATCCTCGCTCTAAGATTTAAAGGTAAAATCCTCATATATGGTAATATAGTGACTTCTTTCACGTTATTCATGTAGTGTGATTTTACGTATATATATTCGTTTTTACCAATATTTCGATATTACTTCACGTTTTCTCACGATATGTGATTTGGCCTTCAAATCTCAGAATTTCGCAAATTTTGCATTTTAAACAAGTTTTCTTGCATTTTGTTTTGTACTAAAAATCATCGAATTTAGAAATATTTTGACCTTTATCATGCCCTTTTCCTTTATGTGATTTAAACAAAATATCATAGAATTAGGCAATATTTTGCCGTTTTTCCATGTTTTTGTGAATTTTCAGTTTATTGTTATTATTTCATTAAATATACGAGAAAAATTATGCAAACACATAATATATCAGAAATAACCTTAAATACTTCATTTTCAATCATTTATTTGTTTCTCGTTAAAATACTGAGTAAGATATTGAAAAGGGGAGAAGTTCGGTTTTTATTGCATATATCGACGTTTCAGCCGGATTAGAACGGTTTTACGTGTACATCTTCAATCGGTAATGTAAACTGACAATCAGGAACATTTTAGTTAATTCTAATGAAAACACATTGATTTTTACAATTTGTATTGGAAGCAACATCTTTATTCGTCTTTTCCAGAGTCTAAAAAATACGAATCGTCGCTTTTTGATTCGAAGTTAAAATCCTCAAATTTGGCATAATAATGACTTTTTTCACGTTTTTCATGTAGTTTGATATTACGTAAATATATTCATTTTTACCAATATTTCGATACTATTTCATGTTGTATCACGATATATGATTTGGCCTTCAAATCTCAGATTTTCGCATAATATTGCATTTTAAGCAAGTTTTCTTGCATTTTGTTTCGTACTAAAAATCATCGAATTCAGCAATATTTTGACGTTTATCATCCCCATTTCTTTCATGAGATATAAACAAAATATTATCGAATTAGGCAATATTTTGCTGTTTTTACGCGTTTGTGTGAATTTTCAGTTTATTGCTATTAATTCATTAAATATACGATAAAAACGATGCAAACACATAATTGATTAAATATTAACCTTAAACACTTCATTTTCAATCAACTATTTGTTTCTCGTTAAAATACTGAGTAAGATATTGGAAAAGGGAGAAGTTCTGTTTTTATTGCATATATCGACGTTTCAGCCGGATTAGAGCGATTTTACGTGTACATCTTCCATCGGTAATATAAACGGAAAATCAGGAACATTTTAGTTAATTCTAATAAAAACACATTGATTTTTATCATTTGTATGTCTTTTCTTGGATCTAAATAATACGAATCCTCGCTCTATGATTTGAAGTTAAAATCCTCAAATATGGTAATATAGTGACTTTTTTCACGTTATTCATGTAGTGTGATTTTACGTATATATATTCGTTTTTACCAATATTTCGATACTACTTCACGTTTTCTCACGATATGTGATTTGGCCTTCATATCTCAGAATTTCTCAAATTTTGCATTTTTAAGCAAGTTTTCTTGCATTTTGTTTTGTACTAAAGATCATCGAATTTAGCAATATTTTGACGTTTATCATCCCCATTTCCTTTATGTGATTTAAACAAAATATCATCGAATTAGGCAATATTTGGCCGTTTTTCCACGTTTTTGTGAATTTTTAGTTTATTGTTATTATTTCATTATAAATACGAGAAAAATAATGCAAGCACATAATTGATCAGAAAATAACCTTAAATACTTCATTTTCAATCATCTATATGTTTCTCGTTAAAATACTGAGTAAGATATTGTAAAGGGGAGAAGTTCTGTTTTTATTGCATATATCGACGTTTCAGCCGGATTAGAACGGCTTTACGTGTACATCTTCCATCGGTAATATAAACCGAAAATCAGGATTATTTTTGTTAATTTTAATTAAAACACATTGATTTTTATAATTTGTATTGGAAGCAACATCTTTATACGTCTTTTCTAGGGTCTAAAAAATACGAAACGTCGCTCTATGATTCGAAGTTAAAATTCTCAAATTTGGTATAATAATGACTTTTTTCACGTTTTTTATGTAGTTTGATATTACGTATATATATTCATTTTTACCAATATTTTGATACTATTTCATGAAGTATCACGATATGTGATTTGGCTTTCATATTTCAGATTTTCGCATAATATTGCATTTTAAGCAAGTTTTCTTGCATTTTGTTTCGTACTAAAAATCATCGAATTCAGCAATATTTTGACGTTTATCATCCCCTTTTCCTTTATATGAAATAAACAAAATATCATCGAATTAGGCAATATTTTGGTGTTTTTCCACGTTTGTGTGAATTTTCAGTTTATTGCTAATAATTCATTAAATATACGATAAAAACGATGCAAACACATAATTGATTAGATATTAACCTTAAACACTTCATTTTCAATCAACTATTTGTTTCTCGTTAAAATACTGAGTAAGATATTGGAAAAGGGAGAAGTTCCGTTTTTATTGCATATATCGACGTGTCAGCCGGATTAGAGAGGTTTTACGTGTACATCTTCCATCGGTAATATAAACGGAAAATCAGGAACATTTTAGTTAATTTTAATGAAAACACATTGATTTTTATCATTTGTGTGTCTTTTCTTGGATCTAAATAATACGAATCCTCGCTCTAAGATTTAAAGGTAAAATCCTCATATATGGTAATATAGTGACTTCTTTCACGTTATTCATGTAGTGTGATTTTACGTATATATATTCGTTTTTACCAATATTTCGATATTACTTCACGTTTTCTCACGATATGTGATTTGGCCTTCAAATCTCAGAATTTCGCAAATTTTGCATTTTTAAACAAGTTTTCTTGCATTTTGTTTTGTACTAAAAATCATCGAATTTAGAAATATTTTGACCTTTATCATGCCCTTTTCCTTTATGTGATTTAAACAAAATATCATAGAATTAGGCAATATTTTGCCGTTTTTCCATGTTTTTGTGAATTTTCAGTTTATTGTTATTATTTCATTAAATATACGAGAAAAATTATGCAAACACATAATATATCAGAAAATAACCTTAAATACTTCATTTTCAATCATTTATTTGTTTCTCGTTAAAATACTGAGTAAGATATTGAAAAGGGGAGAAGTTCGGTTTTTATTGCATATATCGACGTTTCAGCCGGATTAGAACGGTTTTACGTGTACATCTTCAATCGGTAATATAAACCGACAATCAGGAACATTTTAGTTAATTCTAATGAAAAGACATTGATTTTTACAATTTGTATTGGAAGCAACATCTTTATTCGTCTTTTCCAGAGTCTAAAAAATACGAATCGTCGCTTTTTGATTCGAAGTTAAAATCCTCAAATTTGGCATAATAATGACTTTTTTCACGTTTTTCATGTAGTTTGATATTACGTAAATATATTCATTTTTACCAATATTTCGATACTATTTCATGTTGTATCACGATATATGATTTGGCCTTCAAATCTCAGATTTTCGCATAATATTGCATTTTAAGCAAGTTTTCTTGCATTTTGTTTCGTACTAAAAATCATCGAATTCAGCAATATTTTGACGTTTATCATCCCCTTTTCTTTCATGAGATATAAACAAAATATTATCGAATTAGGCAATATTTTGCTGTTTTTACGCGTTTGTGTGAATTTTCAGTTTATTGCTATTAATTCATTAAATATACGATAAAAACGATGCAAACACATAATTGATTAAATATTAACCTTAAACACTTCATTTTCAATCAACTATTTGTTTCTCGTTAAAATACTGAGTAAGATATTGGAAAAGGGAGAAGTTCTGTTTTTATTGCATATATCGACGTGTCAGCCGGATTAGAGAGGTTTTACGTGTACATCTTCCATCGGTAATATAAACGGAAAATCAGGAACATTTTAGTTAATTTTAATGAAAACACATTGATTTTTATCATTTGTGTGTCTTTTCTTGGATCTAAATAATACGAATCCTCGCTCTAAGATTTAAAGGTAAAATCCTCATATATGGTAATATAGTGACTTCTTTCACGTTATTCATGTAGTGTGATTTTACGTATATATATTCGTTTTTACCAATATTTCGATATTACTTCACGTTTTCTCACGATATGTGATTTGGCCTTCAAATCTCAGAATTTCGCAAATTTTGCATTTTTAAACAAGTTTTCTTGCATTTTGTTTTGTACTAAAAATCATCGAATTTAGAAATATTTTGACCTTTATCATGCCCTTTTCCTTTATGTGATTTAAACAAAATATCATAGAATTAGGCAATATTTTCCGTTTTTCCATGTTTTTGTGAATTTTCAGTTTATTGTTATTATTTCATTAAATATACGAGAAAAATTATGCAAACACATAATATATCAGAAAATAACCTTAAATACTTCATTTTCAATCATTTATTTGTTTCTCGTTAAAATACTGAGTAAGATATTGAAAAGGGGAGAAGTTCGGTTTTTATTGCATATATCGACGTTTCAGCCGGATTAGAACGGTTTTACGTGTACATCTTCAATCGGTAATATAAACCGACAATCAGGAACATTTTAGTTAATTCTAATGAAAACACATTGATTTTTACAATTTGTATTGGAAGCAACATCTTTATTCGTCTTTTCCAGAGTCTAAAAAATACGAATCGTCGCTTTTTGATTCGAAGTTAAAATCCTCAAATTTGGCATAATAATGACTTTTTTCACGTTTTTCATGTAGTTTGATATTACGTAAATATATTCATTTTTACCAATATTTCGATAGTATTTCATGTTGTATCACGATATATGATTTGGCCTTCAAATCTCAGATTTTCGCATAATATTGCATTTTAAGCAAGTTTTCTTGCATTTTGTTTCGTACTAAAAATCATCGAATTCAGCAATATTTTGACGTTTATCATCCCCTTTTCTTTCATGAGATATAAACAAAATATTATCGAATTAGGCAATATTTTGCTGTTTTTACGCGTTTGTGTGAATTTTCAGTTTATTGCTATTAATTCATTAAATATACGATAAAAACGATGCAAACACATAATTGATTAAATATTAACCTTAAACACTTCATTTTCAATCAACTATTTGTTTCTCGTTAAAATACTGAGTAAGATATTGGAAAAGGGAGAAGTTCTGTTTTTATTGCATATATCGACGTTTCAGCCGGATTAGAGCGATTTTACGTGTACATCTTCCATCGGTAATATAAACGGAAAATCAGGAACATTTTAGTTAATTCTAATAAAAACACATTGATTTTTATCATTTGTATGTCTTTTCTTGGATCTAAATAATACGAATCCTCGCTCTATGATTTGAAGTTAAAATCCTCAAATATGGTAATATAGTGACTTTTTTCACGTTATTCATGTAGTGTGATTTTACGTATATATATTCGTTTTTACCAATATTTCGATACTACTTCACGTTTTCTCACGATATGTGATTTGGCCTTCATATCTCAGAATTTCGCAAATTTTGCATTTTTAAGCAAGTTTTCTTGCATTTTGTTTTGTACTAAAGATCATCGAATTTAGCAATATTTTGACGTTTATCATCCCCATTTCCTTTATGTGATTTAAACAAAATATCATCGAATTAGGCAATATTTGGCCGTTTTTCCACGTTTTTGTGAATTTTTAGTTTATTGTTATTATTTCATTATAAATACGAGAAAAATAATGCAAGCACATAATTGATCAGAAAATAACCTTAAATACTTCATTTTCAATCATCTATATGTTTCTCGTTAAAATACTGAGTAAGATATTGTAAAGGGGAGAAGTTCTGTTTTTATTGCATATATCGACGTTTCAGCCGGATTAGAACGGCTTTACGTGTACATCTTCCATCGGTAATATAAACCGAAAATCAGGATTATTTTTGTTAATTTTAATAAAAACACATTGATTTTTATAATTTGTATTGGAAGCAACATCTTTATACGTCTTTTCTAGGGTCTAAAAAATACGAAACGTCGCTCTATGATTCGAAGTTAAAATTCTCAAATTTGGTATAATAATGACTTTTTTCACGTTTTTTATGTAGTTTGATATTACGTATATATATTCATTTTTACCAATATTTTGATACTATTTCATGAAGTATCACGATATGTGATTTGGCTTTCATATTCCAGATTTTCGCATAATATTGCATTTTAAGCAAGTTTTCTTGCATTTTGTTTCGTACTAAAAATCATCGAATTCAGCAATATTTTGACGTTTATCATCCCCTTTTCCTTTATATGAAATAAACAAAATATCATCGAATTAGGCAATATTTTGGTGTTTTTCCACGTTTGTGTGAATTTTCAGTTTATTGCTAATAATTCATTAAATATACGATAAAAACGATGCAAACACATAATTGATTAGATATTAACCTTAAACACTTCATTTTCAATCAACTATTTGTTTCTCGTTAAAATACTGAGTAAGATATTGGAAAAGGGAGTTCTGTTTTTATTGCATATATCGACGTGTCAGCCGGATTAGAGAGGTTTTACGTGTACATCTTCCATCGGTAATATAAACGGAAAATCAGGAACATTTTAGTTAATTTTAATGAAAACACATTGATTTTTATCATTTGTGTGTCTTTTCTTGGATCTAAATAATACGAATCCTCGCTCTAAGATTTAAAGGTAAAATCCTCATATATGGTAATATAGTGACTTCTTTCACGTTATTCATGTAGTGTGATTTTACGTATATATATTCGTTTTTACCAATATTTCGATATTACTTCACGTTTTCTCACGATATGTGATTTGGCCTTCAAATCTCAGAATTTCGCAAATTTTGCATTTTTAAACAAGTTTTCTTGCATTTTGTTTTGTACTAAAAATCATCGAATTTAGAAATATTTTGACCTTTATCATGCCCTTTTCCTTTATGTGATTTAAACAAAATATCATAGAATTAGGCAATATTTTGCCGTTTTTCCATGTTTTTGTGAATTTTCAGTTTATTGTTATTATTTCATTAAATATACTAGAAAAATTATGCAAACACATAATATATCAGAAAATAACCTTAAATACTTCATTTTCAATCATTTATTTGTTTCTCGTTAAAATACTGAGTAAGATATTGAAAAGGGGAGAAGTTCGGTTTTTATTGCATATATCGACGTTTCAGCCGGATTAGAACGGTTTTACGTGTACATCTTCAATCGGTAATATAAACCGACAATCAGGAACATTTTAGTTAATTCTAATGAAAACACATTGATTTTTACAATTTGTATTGGAAGCAACATCTTTATTCGTCTTTTCCAGAGTCTAAAAAATACGAATCGTCGCTTTTTGATTCGAAGTTAAAATCCTCAAATTTGGCATAATAATGACTTTTTTCACGTTTTTCATGTAGTTTGATATTACGTAAATATATTCATTTTTACCAATATTTCGATACTATTTCATGTTGTATCACGATATATGATTTGGCCTTCAAATCTCAGATTTTCGCATAATATTGCATTTTAAGCAAGTTTTCTTGCATTTTGTTTCGTACTAAAAATCATCGAATTCAGCAATATTTTGACGTTTATCATCCCCTTTTCTTTCATGAGATATAAACAAAATATTATCGAATTAGGCAATATTTTGCTGTTTTTACGCGTTTGTGTGAATTTTCAGTTTATTGCTATTAATTCATTAAATATACGATAAAAACGATGCAAACACATAATTGATTAAATATTAACCTTAAACACTTCATTTTCAATCAACTATTTGTTTCTCGTTAAAATACTGAGTAAGATATTGGAAAAGGGAGAAGTTCTGTTTTTATTGCATATATCGACGTTTCAGCCGGATTAGAGCGATTTTACGTGTACATCTTCCATCGGTAATATAAACGGAAAATCAGGAACATTTTAGTTAATTCTAATAAAAACACATTGATTTTTATCATTTGTATGTCTTTTCTTGGATCTAAATAATACGAATCCTCGCTCTATGATTTGAAGTTAAAATCCTCAAATATGGTAATATAGTGACTTTTTTCACGTTATTCATGTAGTGTGATTTTACGTATATATATTCGTTTTTACCAATATTTCGATACTACTTCACGTTTTCTCACGATATGTGATTTGGCCTTCATATCTCAGAATTTCGCAAATTTTGCATTTTTAAGCAAGTTTTCTTGCATTTTGTTTTGTACTAAAGATCATCGAATTTAGCAATATTTTGACGTTTATCATCCCCATTTCCTTTATGTGATTTAAACAAAATATCATCGAATTAGGCAATATTTGGCCGTTTTTCCACGTTTTTGTGAATTTTTAGTTTATTGTTATTATTTCATTATAAATACGAGAAAAATAATGCAAGCACATAATTGATCAGAAAATAACCTTAAATACTTCATTTTCAATCATCTATATGTTTCTCGTTAAAATACTGAGTAAGATATTGTAAAGGGGAGAAGTTCTGTTTTTATTGCATATATCGACGTTTCAGCCGGATTAGAACGGCTTTACGTGTACATCTTCCATCGGTAATATAAACCGAAAATCAGGATTATTTTTGTTAATTTTAATTAAAACACATTGATTTTTATAATTTATATTGGAAGCAACATCTTTATACGTCTTTTCTAGGGTCTAAAAAATACGAAACGTCGCTCTATGATTCGAAGTTAAAATTCTCAAATTTGGCATAATAATGACTTTTTTCACGTTTTTCATGTAGTTTGATATTACGTAAATATATTCATTTTTACCAATATTTCGATACTATTTCATGTAGTATCACGATATGTGATTTGGCCTTCAAATCTCAGATTTCCGCAAAATATTGCATTTTAAGCAAGTTTTCTTGCATTTTGTTTCGTACTAAAAATCATCGAATTCAGCAATATTTTGACGTTTATCATCCCCTTTTCTTTCATGAGATATAAACAAAATATCATCGAATTAGGCAATATTTTGCTTTTTTTACACGTTTGTGTGAATTTTCATTTTATTGCTATTTATTCATTAAATACACGACAAAAACGATGCAAACACATAATTGATTAAATATTAACCTTAAACACTTCATTTTCAATCAACTATTTGTTTCTCGTTAAAATACTGAGTAAGATATTGGAAAAGGGAGAAGTTCTGTTTTTATTGCATATATCGACGTTTCAGCCGGATTAGAGCGATTTTACGTGTACATCTTCCATCGGTAATATAAACGGAAAATCAGGAACATTTTAGTTAATTCTAATAAAAACACATTGATTTTTATCATTTGTATGTCTTTTCTTGGATCTAAATAATACGAATCCTCGCTCTATGATTTGAAGTTAAAATCCTCAAATATGGTAATATAGTGACTTTTTTCACGTTATTCATGTAGTGTGATTTTACGTATATATATTCGTTTTTACCAATATTTCGATACTACTTCACGTTTTCTCACGATATGTGATTTGGCCTTCATATCTCAGAATTTCGCAAATTTTGCATTTTTAAGCAAGTTTTCTTGCATTTTGTTTTGTACTAAAGATCATCGAATTTAGCAATATTTTGACCTTTATCATCCCCATTTCCTTTATGTGATTTAAATAAAATATCATCGAATTAGGCAATATTTGGCCGTTTTTCCACGTTTTTGTGAATTTTTATTTTATTGTTATTATTTCATTATAAATACGAGAAAAATAATGCAAGCACATAATTGATCAGAAAATAACCTTAAATACTTCATTTTCAATCATCTATATGTTTCTCGTTAAAATACTGAGTAAGATATTGTAAAGGGGAGAAGTTCTGTTTTTATTGCATATATCGACGTTTCAGCCGGATTAGAACGGCTTTACGTGTACATCTTCCATCGGTAATATAAACCGAAAATCAGGATTATTTTTGTTAATTTTAATTAAAACACATTGATTTTTATAATTTGTATTGGAAGCAACATCTTTATACGTCTTTTCTAGGGTCTAAAAAATACGAAACGTCGCTCTATGATTCGAAGTTAAAATTCTCAAATTTGGTATAATAATGACTTTTTTCACGTTTTTTATGTAGTTTGATATTACGTATATATATTCATTTTTACCAATATTTTGATACTATTTCATGAAGTATCACGATATGTGATTTGGCTTTCATATTCCAGATTTTCGCATAATATTGCATTTTAAGCAAGTTTTCTTGCATTTTGTTTCGTACTAAAAATCATCGAATTCAGCAATATTTTGACGTTTATCATCCCCTTTTCCTTTATATGAAATAAACAAAATATCATCGAATTAGGCAATATTTTGGTGTTTTTCCACGTTTGTGTGAATTTTCAGTTTATTGCTAATAATTCATTAAATATACGATAAAAACGATGCAAACACATAATTGATTAGATATTAACCTTAAACACTTCATTTTCAATCAACTATTTGTTTCTCGTTAAAATACTGAGTAAGATATTGGAAAAGGGAGAAGTTCTGTTTTTATTGCATATATCGACGTGTCAGCCGGATTAGAGAGGTTTTACGTGTACATCTTCCATCGGTAATATAAACGGAAAATCAGGAACATTTTAGTTAATTTTAATGAAAACACATTGATTTTTATCATTTGTGTGTCTTTTCTTGGATCTAAATAATACGAATCCTCGCTCTAAGATTTAAAGGTAAAATCCTCATATATGGTAATATAGTGACTTCTTTCACGTTATTCATGTAGTGTGATTTTACGTATATATATTCGTTTTTACCAATATTTCGATATTACTTCACGTTTTCTCACGATATGTGATTTGGCCTTCAAATCTCAGAATTTCGCAAATTTTGCATTTTTAAACAAGTTTTCTTGCATTTTGTTTTGTACTAAAAATCATCGAATTTAGAAATATTTTGACCTTTATCATGCCCTTTTCCTTTATGTGATTTAAACAAAATATCATAGAATTAGGCAATATTTTGCTGTTTTTCCATGTTTTTGTGAATTTTCAGTTTATTGTTATTATTTCATTAAATATACGAGAAAAATTATGCAAACACATAATATATCAGAAAATAACCTTAAATACTTAATTTTCAATCATTTATTTGTTTCTCGTTAAAATACTGAGTAAGATATTGAAAAGGGGAGAAGTTCGGTTTTTATTGCACATATCGACGTTTCAGCCGGATTAGAACGGTTTTACGTGTACATCTTCAATCGGTAATATAAACCGACAATCAGGAACATTTTAGTTAATTCTAATGAAAACACATTGATTTTTACAATTTGTATTGGAAGCAACATCTTTATTCGTCTTTTCCAGGGTCTAAAAAATACGAATCGTCGCTTTTTGATTCGAAGTTAAAATCCTCAAATTTGGCATAATAATGACTTTTTTCACGTTTTTCATGTAGTTTGATATTACGTAAATATATTCATTTTTACCAATATTTCGATACTATTTCATGTTGTATCACGATATATGATTTGGCCTTCAAATCTCAGATTTTCGCATAATATTGCATTTTAAGCAAGTTTTCTTGCATTTTGTTTCGTACTAAAAATCATCGAATTCAGCAATATTTTGACGTTTATCATCCCCTTTTCTTTCATGAGATATAAACAAAATATTATCGAATTAGGCAATATTTTGCTGTTTTTACGCGTTTGTGTGAATTTTCAGTTTATTGCTATTAATTCATTAAATATACGATAAAAACGATGCAAACACATAATTGATTAAATATTAACCTTAAACACTTCATTTTCAATCAACTATTTGTTTCTCGTTAAAATACTGAGTAAGATATTGGAAAAGGGAGAAGTTCTGTTTTTATTGCATATATCGACGTTTCAGCCGGATTAGAGCGATTTTACGTGTACATCTTCCATCGGTAATATAAACGGAAAATCAGGAACATTTTAGTTAATTCTAATAAAAACACATTGATTTTTATCATTTGTATGTCTTTTCTTGGATCTAAATAATACGAATCCTCGCTCTATGATTTGAAGTTAAAATCCTCAAATATGGTAATATAGTGACTTTTTTCACGTTATTCATGTAGTGTGATTTTACGTATATATATTCGTTTTTACCAATATTTCGATACTACTTCACGTTTTCTCACGATATGTGATTTGGCCTTCATATCTCAGAATTTCGCAAATTTTGCATTTTTAAGCAAGTTTTCTTGCATTTTGTTTTGTACTAAAGATCATCGAATTTAGCAATATTTTGACGTTTATCATCCCCATTTCCTTTATGTGATTTAAACAAAATATCATCGAATTAGGCAATATTTGGCCGTTTTTCCACGTTTTTGTGAATTTTTAGTTTATTGTTATTATTTCATTATAAATACGAGAAAAATAATGCAAGCACATAATTGATCAGAAAATAACCTTAAATACTTCATTTTCAATCATCTATATGTTTCTCGTTAAAATACTGAGTAAGATATTGTAAAGGGGAGAAGTTCTGTTTTTATTGCATATATCGACGTTTCAGCCGGATTAGAACGGCTTTACGTGTACATCTTCCATCGGTAATATAAACCGAAAATCAGGATTATTTTTGTTAATTTTAATTAAAACACATTGATTTTTATAATTTATATTGGAAGCAACATCTTTATACGTCTTTTCTAGGGTCTAAAAAATACGAAACGTCGCTCTATGATTCGAAGTTAAAATTCTCAAATTTGGTATAATAATGACTTTTTTCACGTTTTTTATGTAGTTTGATATTACGTAAATATATTCATTTTTACCAATATTTTGATACTATTTCATGAAGTATCACGATATGTGATTTGGCTTTCATAATCCAGATTTTCGCATAATATTGCATTTTAAGCAAGTTTTCTTGCATTTTGTTTCGTACTAAAAATCATCGAATTCAGCAATATTTTGACGTTTATCATCCCCTTTTCCTTTATATGAAATAAACAAAATATCATCGAATTAGGCAATATTTTGGTGTTTTTCCACGTTTGTGTGAATTTTCAGTTTATTGCTAATAATTCATTAAATATACGATAAAAACGATGCAAACACATAATTGATTAGATATTAACCTTAAACACTTCATTTTCAATCAACTATTTGTTTCTCGTTAAAATACTGAGTAAGATATTGGAAAAGGGAGAAGTTCTGTTTTTATTGCATATATCGACGTGTCAGCCGGATTAGAGAGGTTTTACGTGTACATCTTCCATCGGTAATATAAACGGAAAATCAGGAACATTTTAGTTAATTTTAATGAAAACACATTGATTTTTATCATTTGTGTGTCTTTTCTTGGATCTAAATAATACGAATCCTCGCTCTAAGATTTAAAGATAAAATCCTCATATATGGTAATATAGTGACTTCTTTCACGTTATTCATGTAGTGTGATTTTACGTATATATATTCGTTTTTACCAATATTTCGATACTACTTCACGTTTTCTCACGATATGTGATTTGGCCTTCATATCTCAGAATTTCGCAAATTTTGCATTTTTAAGCAAGTTTTCTTGCATTTTGTTTTGTACTAAAGATCATCGAATTTAGCAATATTTTGACGTTTATCATCCCCATTTCCTTTATGTGATTTAAACAAAATATCATCGAATTAGGCAATATTTGGCCGTTTTTCCACGTTTTTGTGAATTTTTAGTTTATTGTTATTATTTCATTTTAAATACGAGAAAAATAATGCAAGCACATAATTGATCAGAAAATAACCTTAAATACTTCATTTTCAATCATCTATATGTTTCTCGTTAAAATACTGAGTAAGATATTGTAAAGGGGAGAAGTTCTGTTTTTATTGCATATATCGACGTTTCAGCCGGATTAGAACGGCTTTACGTGTACATCTTCCATCGGTAATATAAACCGAAAATCAGGATTATTTTTGTTAATTTTAATTAAAACACATTGATTTTTATAATTTATATTGGAAGCAACATCTTTATACGTCTTTTCTAGGGTCTAAAAAATATGAAACGTCGCTCTATGATTCGAAGTTAAAATTCTCAAATTTGGTATAATAATGACTTTTTTCACGTTTTTTATGTAGTTTGATATTACGTAAATATATTCATTTTTACCAATATTTTGATACTATTTCATGAAGTATCACGATATGTGATTTGGCTTTCATATTCCAGATTTTCGCATAATATTGCATTTTAAGCAAGTTTTCTTGCATTTTGTTTCGTACTAAAAATCATCGAATTCAGCAATATTTTGACGTTTATCATCCCCTTTTCCTTTATATGAAATAAACAAAATATCATCGAATTAGGCAATATTTTGGTGTTTTTCCACGTTTGTGTGAATTTTCAGTTTATTGCTAATAATTCATTAAATATACGATAAAAACGATGCAAACACATAATTGATTAGATATTAACCTTAAACACTTCATTTTCAATCAACTATTTGTTTCTCGTTAAAATACTGAGTAAGATATTGGAAAAGGGAGAAGTTCTGTTTTTATTGCATATATCGACGTGTCAGCCGGATTAGAGAGGTTTTACGTGTACATCTTCCATCGGTAATATAAACGGAAAATCAGGAACATTTTAGTTAATTTTAATGAAAACACATTGATTTTTATCATTTGTGTGTCTTTTCTTGGATCTAAATAATACGAATCCTCGCTCTAAGATTTAAAGATAAAATCCTCATATATGGTAATATAGTGACTTCTTTCACGTTATTCATGTAGTGTGATTTTACGTATATATATTCGTTTTTACCAATATTTCGATATTACTTCACGTTTTCTCACGATATGTGATTTGGCCTTCAAATCTCAGAATTTCGCAAATTTTGCATTTTTAAACAAGTTTTCTTGCATTTTGTTTTGTACTAAAAATCATCGAATTTAGAAATATTTTGACCTTTATCATGCCCTTTTCCTTTATGTGATTTAAACAAAATATCATAGAATTAGGCAATATTTTGCCGTTTTTCCATGTTTTTGTGAATTTTCAGTTTATTGTTATTATTTCATTAAATATACGAGAAAAATTATGCAAACACATAATATATCAGAAAATAACCTTAAATACTTCATTTTCAATCATTTATTTGTTTCTCGTTAAAATACTGAGTAAGATATTGAAAAGGGGAGAAGTTCGGTTTTTATTGCACATATCGACGTTTCAGCCGGATTAGAACGGTTTTACGTGTACATCTTCAATCGGTAATATAAACCGACAATCAGGAACATTTTAGTTAATTCTAATGAAAACACATTGATTTTTACAATTTGTATTGGAAGCAACATCTTTATTCGTCTTTTCCAGGGTCTAAAAAATCCGAATCGTCGCTTTTTGATTCGAAGTTAAAATCCTCAAATTTGGCATAATAATGACTTTTTTCACGTTTTTCATGTAGTTTGATATTACGTAAATATATTCATTTTTACCAATATTTCGATACTATTTCATGTAGTATCACGATATGTGATTTGGCCTTCAAATCTCAGATTTCCGCAAAATATTGCATTTTAAGCAAGTTTTCTTGCATTTTGTTTCGTACTAAAAATCATCGAATTCAGCAATATTTTGACGTTTATCATCCCCTTTTCTTTCATGAGATATAAACAAAATATCATCGAATTAGGCAATATTTTGCTTTTTTTACACGTTTGTGTGAATTTTCATTTTATTGCTATTAATTCATTAAATATACGATAAAAACGATGCAAACACATAATTGATTAAATATTAACCTTAAACACTTCATTTTCAATCAACTATTTGTTTCTCGTTAAAATACTGAGTAAGATATTGGAAAAGGGAGAAGTTCTGTTTTTATTGCATATATCGACGTTTCAGCCGGATTAGAGCGATTTTACGTGTACATCTTTCATCGGTAATATAAACGGAAAATCAGGAACATTTTAGTTAATTCTAGTGAAAACACATTGATTTTTATCATTTGTATGTCTTTTCTTGGATCTAAATAATACGAATCCTCGCTCTATGATTTGAAGTTAAAATCCTCAAATATGGTAATATAGTGATTTTTTTCACGTTATTCATGTAGTGTGATTTTACGTATATATATTCGTTTTTACCAATATTTCGATACTACTTCACGTTTTCTCACGATATGTGATTTGGCCTTCAAATCTCAGAATTTCGCAAATTTTGCATTTTTCAGCAAGTTTTCTTGCATTTTGTTTTGTACTAAAGATCATCAAATTTAGCAACATTTTGACCTTTATCATCCCCATTTCCTTTATGTGATTTAAACAAAATATCATCGAATTAGGCAATATTTGGCCGTTTTTCCACGTTTTTGTGAATTTTTAGTTTATTGTTATTATTTCATTATAAATACGAGAAAAATAATGCAAGCACATAATTGATCAGAAAATAACCTTAAATACTTCATTTTCAATCATCTATATGTTTCTCGTTAAAATACTGAGTAAGATATTGTAAAGGGGAGAAGTTCTGTTTTTATTGCATATATCGACGTTTCAGCCGGATTAGAACGGCTTTACGTGTACATCTTCCATCGGTAATATAAACCGAAAATCAGGATTATTTTTGTTAATTTTAATTAAAACACATTGATTTTTATAATTTGTATTGGAAGCAACATCTTTATACGTCTTTTCTAGGGTCTAAAAAATACGAAACGTCGCTCTATGATTCGAAGTTAAAATTCTCAAATTTGGTATAATAATGACTTTTTTCACGTTTTTTATGTAGTTTGATATTACGTAAATATATTCATTTTTACCAATATTTTGATACTATTTCATGAAGTATCACGATATGTGATTTGGCTTTCATATTCCAGATTTTCGCATAATATTGCATTTTAAGCAAGTTTTCTTGCATTTTGTTTCGTACTAAAAATCGTCGAATTCAGCAATATTTTGACGTTTAACATCCCCTTTTCTTTCATGAGATATAAACAAAATATTATCGAATTAGGCAATATTTTGCTGTTTTTACGCGTTTGTGTGAATTTTCAGTTTATTGCTATTAATTCATTAAATATACGATAAAAACGATGCAAACACATAATTGATTAAATATTAACCTTAAACACTTCATTTTCAATCAACTATTTGTTTCTCGTTAAAATACTGAGTAAGATATTGGAAAAGGGAGAAGTTCTGTTTTTATTGCATATATCGACGTTTCAGCCGGATTAGAGCGATTTTACGTGTACATCTTCCATCGGTAATATAAACGGAAAATCAGGAACATTTTAGTTAATTCTAATAAAAACACATTGATTTTTATCATTTGTATGTCTTTTCTTGGATCTAAATAATACGAATCCTCGCTCTATGATTTGAAGTTAAAATCCTCAAATATGGTAATATAGTGACTTTTTCACGTTATTCATGTAGTGTGATTTTACGTATATATATTCGTTTTTACCAATATTTCGATACTACTTCACGTTTTCTCACGATATGTGATTTGGCCTTCATATCTCAGAATTTCGCAAATTTTGCATTTTTAAGCAAGTTTTCTTGCATTTTGTTTTGTACTAAAGATCATCGAATTTAGCAATATTTTGACCTTTATCATCCCCATTTCCTTTATGTGATTTAAACAAAATATCATCGAATTAGGCAATATTTGGCCGTTTTTCCACGTTTTTGTGAATTTTTAGTTTATTGTTATTATTTCATTATAAATACGAGAAAAATAATGCAAGCACATAATTGATCAGAAAATAACCTTAAATACATCATTTTCAATCATCTATATGTTTCTCGTTAAAATACTGAGTAAGATATTGTAAAGGGGAGAAGTTCTGTTTTTATTGCATATATCGACGTTTCAGCCGGATTAGAACGGCTTTACGTGTACATCTTCCATCGGTAATATAAACCGAAAATCAGGATTATTTTTGTTAATTTTAATTAAAACACATTGATTTTTATAATTTGTATTGGAAGCAACATCTTTATACGTCTTTTCTAGGGTCTAAAAAATACGAAACGTCGCTCTATGATTCGAAGTTAAAATTCTCAAATTTGGTATAATAATGACTTTTTTCACGTTTTTTATGTAGTTTGATATTACGTATATATATTCATTTTTACCAATATTTTGATACTATTTCATGAAGTATCACGATATGTGATTTGGCTTTCATATTCCAGATTTTCGCATAATATTGCATTTTAAGCAAGTTTTCTTGCATTTTGTTTCGTACTAAAAATCATCGAATTCAGCAATATTTTGACGTTTATCATCCCCTTTTCCTTTATATGAAATAAACAAAATATCATCGAATTAGGCAATATTTTGGTGTTTTTCCACGTTTGTGTGAATTTTCAGTTTATTGCTAATAATTCATTAAATATACGATAAAAACGATGCAAACACATAATTGATTAGATATTAACCTTAAACACTTCATTTTCAATCAACTATTTGTTTCTCGTTAAAATACTGAGTAAGATATTGGAAAAGGGAGAAGTTCTGTTTTTATTGCATATATCGACGTGTCAGCCGGATTAGAGAGGTTTTACGTGTACATCTTCCATCGGTAATATAAACGGAAAATCAGGAACATTTTAGTTAATTTTAATGAAAACACATTGATTTTTATCATTTGTGTGTCTTTTCTTGGATCTAAATAATACGAATCCTCGCTCTAAGATTTAAAGGAAAAATCCTCATATATGGTAATATAGTGACTTCTTTCACGTTATTCATGTAGTGTGATTTTACGTATATATATTCGTTTTTACCAATATTTCGATATTACTTCACGTTTTCTCACGATATGTGATTTGGCCTTCAAATCTCAGAATTTCGCAAATTTTGCATTTTTAAACAAGTTTTCTTGCATTTTGTTTTGTACTAAAAATCATCGAATTTAGAAATATTTTGACCTTTATCATGCCCTTTTCCTTTATGTGATTTAAACAAAATATCATAGAATTAGGCAATATTTTGCCGTTTTTCCATGTTTTTGTGAATTTTCAGTTTATTGTTATTATTTCATTAAATATACGAGAAAAATTATGCAAACACATAATATATCAGAAAATAACCTTAAATACTTCATTTTCAATCATTTATTTGTTTCTCGTTAAAATACTGAGTAAGATATTGAAAAGGGGAGAAGTTCGGTTTTTATTGCACATATCGACGTTTCAGCCGGATTAGAACGGTTTTACGTGTACATCTTCAATCGGTAATATAAACCGACAATCAGGAACATTTTAGTTAATTCTAATGAAAACACATTGATTTTTACAATTTGTATTGGAAGCAACATCTTTATTCGTCTTTTCCAGGGTCTAAAAAATACGAATCGTCGCTTTTTGATTCGAAGTTAAAATCCTCAAATTTGGCATAATAATGACTTTTTTCACGTTTTTCATGTAGTTTGATATTACGTAAATATATTAATTTTTACCAATATTTCGATACTATTTCATGTAGTATCACGATATGTGATTTGGCCTACAAATCTCAGATTTTCGCAAAATATTGCATTTTAAGCAAGTTTTCTTGCATTTTGTTTCGTACTAAAAATCATCGAATTCAGCAATATTTTGACGTTTATCATCCCTTTTTCTTTCATGAGATATAAACAAAATATCTTCGAATTAGGCAATATTTTGCTGTTTTTCCACGTTTGTGTGAATTTTCAGTTTATTGCTATTAATTCATTAAATATACGATAAAAACGATGCAAATACATAATTGATTAGATATTAATCTTAAGCACTTCATTTTCAATCAACTATTTGTTTCATGTTAAAATACTGAGTAAGATATTGGAAAAGGGAGAAGTTCTGTTTTTATTGCATATATCGACGTTTCAGCCGGATTAGAGCGGTTTTACGTTTACATCTTCCATCGGTAATATAAACGGAAAATCAGGAACATTTTAGTTAATTCTAATGAAAACACATTGATTTTTATGATTTGTATGTCTTTTCTTGGATCTAAATAATACGAATCCTCGCTCTATGATTTGAAGTTAAAATCCTCAAATATGGTAATATAGTGACTTTTTTCACGTTATTCATGTAGTGTGATTTTACGTATATATATTCGTTTTTACCAATATTTCGATACTACTTCACGTTTTCTCACGATATGTGATTTGGCCTTCAAATCTCAGAATTTCGCAAATTTTGCATTTTTAAGCAAGTTTTCTTGCATTTTGTTTCGTACTAAAAATCATCGAATTCAGCAATATTTTGACGTTTATCATCCCCTTTTCCTTTATATGAAATAAACAAAATATCATCGAATTAGGCAATATTTTGGTGTTTTTCCACGTTTGTGTGAATTTTCAGTTTATTGCTAATAATTCATTAAATATACGATAAAAACGATGCAAACACATAATTGATTAGATATTAACCTTAAACACTTCATTTTCAATCAACTATTTGTTTCTCGTTAAAATACTAAGTAAGATATTGGAAAAGGGAGAAGTTCTGTTTTTATTGCATATATCGACGTGTCAGCCGGATTAGAGAGGTTTTACGTGTACATCTTCCATCGGTAATATAAACGGAAAATCAGGAACATTTTAGTTAATTTTAATGAAAACACATTGATTTTTATCATTTGTGTGTCTTTTCTTGGATCTAAATAATACGAATCCTCGCTCTAAGATTTAAAGGTAAAATCCTCATATATGGTAATATAGTGACTTCTTTCACGTTATTCATGTAGTGTGATTTTACGTATATATATTCGTTTTTACCAATATTTCGATATTACTTCACGTTTTCTCACGATATGTGATTTGGCCTTCAAATCTCAGAATTTCGCAAATTTTGCATTTTTAAACAAGTTTTCTTGCATTTTGTTTTGTACTAAAAATCATCGAATTTAGAAATATTTTGACCTTTATCATGCCCTTTTCCTTTATGTGATTTAAACAAAATATCATAGAATTAGGCAATATTTTGCCGTTTTTCCATGTTTTTGTGAATTTTCAGTTTATTGTTATTATTTCATTAAATATACGAGAAAAATTATGCAAACACATAATATATCAGAAAATAACCTTAAATACTTCATTTTCAATCATTTATTTGTTTCTCGTTAAAATACTGAGTAAGATATTGAAAAGGGGAGAAGTTCGGTTTTTATTGCACATATCGACGTTTCAGCCGGATTAGAACGGTTTTACGTGTACATCTTCAATCGGTAATATAAACCGACAATCAGGAACATTTTAGTTAATTCTAATGAAAACACATTGATTTTTACAATTTGTATTGGAAGCAACATCTTTATTCGTCTTTTCCAGGGTCTAAAAAATACGAATCGTCGCTTTTTGATTCGAAGTTAAAATCCTCAAATTTGGCATAATAATGACTTTTTTCACGTTTTTCATGTAGTTTGATATTACGTAAATATATTAATTTTTACCAATATTTCGATACTATTTCATGTAGTATCACGATATGTGATTTGGCCTACAAATCTCAGATTTTCGCAAAATATTGCATTTTAAGCAAGTTTTCTTGCATTTTGTTTCGTACTAAAAATCATCGAATTCAGCAATATTTTGACGTTTATCATCCCTTTTTCTTTCATGAGATATAAACAAAATATCATCGAATTAGGCAATATTTTGCTGTTTTTCCACGGATTACGGATTAAAAAGTCCATAGAGCTGGCAAGTAGGGGATGGAAGAACGGGGCGAGGCTGCAGAAATCTTGAGCAAGGATCCGGGGATGAGGTGAAGAGGGGAGATGAAAGATCGGTGGCCCAACCACCGTGGATTTGAGCTTGATCAGATGAAAGTAGAATTGAGTGGGGTGTCATTTGCAATACACACAGAGGCCGGGAACGCAAGCAGCTGGCAGTGGAGGTTTGATGTCAGATGATGTTAAGTCAGTTCGTTAGGAGTCTTCTTTCTTGTTGATTTCACCAAACTTTGATCGTTGTTCTTTTTTTTGGGCTTGTCGGTCTTGGTGGTCACGGTTCGTGTTGATGCTTGAAGGTGATCTTTCCTTGGGGGTGATGGTGTACCGACAGATACGTCCTCATCCGATTCATCAGATGAGTGAGGAGCAGGGGTGTTGACACGCTGGGGTAGATTTCTTGAAGGTTGGGTTCTTGAGGGTTGATGTCTTGAAGGTAGAGTTCTCGGAGGGTGTGTAACAGCGGTAGGTACTGCAGCAGAAGGTGCTGCATAGTCGGTACCCTCTATAGGGTCACACCAAGGGTCGATAGCAGCGAAATTCGCCACTGAGACGGGTGAAGGGACAGCAGCAGCTGGAGAAGCGTGTGGAGCAGGAGCTGACAGTATGTCAGAAAGCGTGGCTGCGTTCACAGTGATGTCATGGTTGGTAACGGGAACTGATGCAGAAGTGGGGGTCACATGAGGCAGAGTCTTGTGAGCTGTAGGTACCCGAACAGGATCTGAGGGCTGCATTGCAGTGGCGGAATCGTCGTCGTCGGATGTAGAGTCAGCATCCTCCTCTACAGGGTCAGTTGTTGGAGATGAACGCGGAGCGTTGAAAACTTCCTCAGGAACAATGAAGGTAGGGAGACCGTTCGCCTTGTACAGAATTTTCAGAAGCCTCACGAATTCTCGGGGGTTATTGCCAGCAGTAATTCTGGCTGTTGATATCAGAGCTTTTACTGTGCTCTGCCCAATTAGCTTTGTCTTTGGTTGGGCCGGTGGCGATGGCTGGCTCGACGAATCGCTGGTTGGCGTTTGGGAGCTGGCTCCCCATTGGCTGGTAGTAGCAGTGGGACGTCCTCCCGGGAGCTCCGGGAAGATGGCGGCTTGGGCGTTGAAACCTGAAGTAGAGGTGGTCGCTGATTGGCTTGTTGCTTCAGAGGTACTGGCTCCGGTTGAAGATGTGGATTTCTCCATGTTTTTAATAGCGTTTTGTCTGTGAGGACAATGTATGGAGATTGCTGGATGATCGCCTTTGCACAGCAAGCAGCATAGTGTTTCAGACTTGCAGATGGAGTAATGGTGGTCAGCTGAGCAGAGGCTACACTTCTGAATCCGCTGGGTACATTTGCTGGTGGAGTGGGTGTACTCGTAGCATCGGAGGCACTGGTTGACGATGTGAAAACGTTCCATCTTCACACGGAAAGGCGGAATGTGAATTCCAAAGCTGTAAACTCCATTTCTGGTAGCCATAGTAGCCGAAGCTACCGTCTCGAAGGTCAGCTTCAGGGAGCGACTTGAATTGAAGAATTGAGCTTGGTGAAGCCGTAGGTCCGGGTTTGATGCCTTGAAGTCGTGCATGAACGCACTATCATCAGCGTCATCTTGTTCCACGATCCATTGACTGAGATCGTGAATAACGACAGAGTGTTCAGCCAGGTACTGGCGTGGGAAGTTGAGACGAAGGTGTTGGTTGGAGAAGTTAGCGCTGTAAGACAGAAGTTTGTCGACTTCCTCCTCACTATAAAAGAAGAAAAGGATGTCCGTGCCTTCCTGCTTGATGTCGTTGGGTGTTACTCCTGCAACGTCTTTAAAGAGCTTCAGGAGAGATGTCTTGGAGAATGGATGTTCGTTGAGGGGCGTACCCCTGATCTTGAAGCGTTTGTGACGCATAATGAGCTTCCTGGAGGTCGATGGATCTCTCTCAAAGACTACACGTCACTGAAGATGGCCTCCCGTCTCTACCCGGCATAAAATACCAAGTTAGGAGTGGGGTCTGACCATCTAGAGAGACGCAAGTCTGCTGCCAATTGTTTATCCACCCTGCAGTACTAGGTGCGAGAGAGAAGAGCTGGAGCAACGCGAGCACGTCCGACCGCGACGGTTGCTAGTTGTGATCTCTGATCTGTGCCGTTTGTGTGAATTTTCAGTTTATTGCTATTAATTCATTAAATATACGATAAAAACGATGCAAATACATAATTGATTAGATATTAATCTTAAGCACTTCATTTTCAATCAACTATTTGTTTCATGTTAAAATACTGAGTAAGATATTGGAAAAGGGAGAAGTTCTGTTTTTATTGCATATATCGACGTTTCAGCCGGATTAGAGCGGTTTTACGTTTACATCTTCCATCGGTAATATAAACGGAAAATCAGGAACATTTTAGTTAATTCTAATGAAAACACATTGATTTTTATGATTTGTATGTCTTTTCTTGGATCTAAATAATACGAATCCTCGCTCTATGATTTGAAGTTAAAATCCTCAAATATGGTAATATAGTGACTTTTTTCACGTTATTCATGTAGTGTGATTTTACGTATATATATTCGTTTTTACCAATATTTCGATACTACTTCACGTTTTCTCACGATATGTGATTTGGCCTTCAAATCTCAGAATTTCGCAAATTTTGCATTTTTAAGCAAGTTTTCTTGCATTTTGTTTCGTACTAAAAATCATCGAATTCAGCAATATTTTGACGTTTATCATCCCCTTTTCCTTTATATGAAATAAACAAAATATCATCGAATTAGGCAATATTTTGGTGTTTTTCCACGTTTGTGTGAATTTTCAGTTTATTGCTAATAATTCATTAAATATACGATAAAAACGATGCAAACACATAATTGATTAGATATTAACCTTAAACACTTCATTTTCAATCAACTATTTGTTTCTCGTTAAAATACTGAGTAAGATATTGGAAAAGGGAGAAGTTCTGTTTTTATTGCATATATCGACGTGTCAGCCGGATTAGAGAGGTTTTACGTGTACATCTTCCATCGGTAATATAAACGGAAAATCAGGAACATTTTAGTTAATTTTAATGAAAACACATTGATTTTTATCATTTGTGTGTCTTTTCTTGGATCTAAATAATACGAATCCTCGCTCTAAGATTTAAAGGTAAAATCCTCATATATGGTAATATAGTGACTTCTTTCACGTTATTCATGTAGTGTGATTTTACGTATATATATTCGTTTTTACCAATAATTCGATATTACTTCACGTTTTCTCACGATATGTGATTTGGCCTTGAAATCTCAGAATTTCGCAAATTTTGCATTTTTAAACAAGTTTTCTTGCATTTTGTTTTGTACTAAAAATCATCGAATTTAGAAATATTTTGACCTTTATCATGCCCTTTTCCTTTATGTGATTTAAACAAAATATCATAGAATTAGGCAATATTTTGCCGTTTTTCCATGTTTTTGTGAATTTTCAGTTTATTGTTATTATTTCATTAAATATACGAGAAAAATTATGCAAACACATAATATATCAGAAAATAACCTTAAATACTTCATTTTCAATCATTTATTTGTTTCTCGTTAAAATACTGAGTAAGATATTGAAAAGGGGAGAAGTTCGGTTTTTATTGCACATATCGACGTTTCAGCCGGATTAGAACGGTTTTACGTGTACATCTTCAATCGGTAATATAAACCGACAATCAGGAACATTTTAGTTAATTCTAATGAAAACACATTGATTTTTACAATTTGTATTGGAAGCAACATCTTTATTCGTCTTTTCCAGGGTCTAAAAAATACGAATCGTCGCTTTTTGATTCGAAGTTAAAATCCTCAAATTTGGCATAATAATGACTTTTTTCACGTTTTTCATGTAGTTTGATATTACGTAAATATATTAATTTTTACCAATATTTCGATACTATTTCATGTAGTATCACGATATGTGATTTGGCCTACAAATCTCAGATTTTCGCAAAATATTGCATTTTAAGCAAGTTTTCTTGCATTTTGTTTCGTACTAAAAATCATCGAATTCAGCAATATTTTGACGTTTATCATCCCTTTTTCTTTCATGAGATATAAACAAAATATCATCGAATTAGGCAATATTTTGCTGTTTTTCCACGTTTGTGTGAATTTTCAGTTTATTGCTATTAATTCATTAAATATACGATAAAAACGATGCAAACACATAATTGATTAAATATTAACCTTAAACACTTCATTTTCAATCAACTATTTGTTTCTCGTTAAAATACTGAGTAAGATATTGGAAAAGGGAGAAGTTCTGTTTTTATTGCATATATCGACGTTTCAGCCGGATTAGAACGGCTTTACGTGTACATCTTCCATCGGTAATATAAACCGAAAATCAGGATTATTTTTGTTAATTTTAATTAAAACACATTGATTTTTATAATTTGTATTGGAAGCAACATCTTTATACGTCTTTTCTAGGGTCTAAAAAATACGAAACGTCGCTCTATGATTCGAAGTTAAAATTCTCAAATTTGGTATAATAATGACTTTTTTCACGTTTTTTATGTAGTTTGATATTACGTAAATATATTCATTTTTACCAATATTTTGATACTATTTCATGAAGTATCACGATATGTGATTTGGCTTTCATATTCCAGATTTTCGCATAATATTGCATTTTAAGCAAGTTTTCTTGCATTTTGTTTCGTACTAAAAATCATCGAATTCAGCAATATTTTGACGTTTAAAATCCCCTTTTCTTTCATGAGATATAAACAAAATATTATCGAATTAGGCAATATTTTGCTGTTTTTACGCGTTTGTGTGAATTTTCAGTTTATTGCTAATAATTCAT
The DNA here is from genome assembly GCF_040958095.1 of Procambarus clarkii. Taxonomy (NCBI): domain Eukaryota; kingdom Metazoa; phylum Arthropoda; class Malacostraca; order Decapoda; family Cambaridae; genus Procambarus; species Procambarus clarkii. Next base: position 8,945,387 of record NC_091202.1, on the reverse strand, counting down.
TAAATATACGATAAAAACGATGCAAACACATAATTGATTAAATATTAACCTTAAACACTTCATTTTCAATCAACTATTTGTTTCTCGTTAAAATACTGAGTAAGATATTGGAAAAGGGAGAAGTTCTGTTTTTATTGCATATATCGACGTTTCAGCCGGATTAGAGCGATTTTACGTGTACATCTTCCATCGGTAATATAAACGGAAAATCAGGAACATTTTAGTTAATTCTAATAAAAACACATTGATTTTTATCATTTGTATGTCATTTCTTGGATCTAAATAATACGAATCCTCGCTCTATGATTTGAAGTTAAAATCCTCAAATATGGTAATATAGTGACTTTTTTCACGTTATTCATGTAGTGTGATTTTACGTATATATATTCGTTTTTACCAATATTTCGATACTACTTCACGTTTTCTCACGATATGTGATTTGGCCTTCATATCTCAGAATTTCGCAAGTTTTGCATTTTTAAGCAAGTTTTCTTGCATTTTGTTTTGTACTAAAGATCATCGAATTTAGCAATATTTTGACCTTTATCATCCCCATTTCCTTTATGTGATTTAAACAAAATATCATCGAATTAGGCAATATTTGGCCGTTTTTCCACGTTTTTGTGAATTTTTAGTTTATTGTTATTATTTCATTATAAATACGAGAAAAATAATGCAAGCACATAATTGATCAGAAAATAACCTTAAATACTTCATTTTCAATCATCTATATGTTTCTCGTTAAAATACTGAGTAAGATATTGTAAAGGGGAGAAGTTCTGTTTTTATTGCATATATCGACGTTTCAGCCGGATAAGAACGGCTTTACGTGTACATCTTCCATCGGTAATATAAACCGAAAATCAGGATTATTTTTGTTAATTTTAATTAAAACACATTGATTTTTATAATTTGTATTGGAAGCAACATCTTTATACGTCTTTTCTTGGGTCTAAAAAATACGAAACGTCGCTCTATGATTCGAAGTTAAAATTCTCAAATTTGGTATAATAATGACTTTTTTCACGTTTTTTATGTAGTTTGATATTACGTATATATATTCATTTTTACCAATATTTTGATACTATTTCATGAAGTATCACGATATGTGATTTGGCTTTCATATTCCAGATTTTCGCATAATATTGCATTTTAATCAAGTTTTCTTGCATTTTGTTTCGTACTAAAAATCATCGAATTCAGCAATATTTTGACGTTTATCATCCCCTTTTCCTTTATATGAAATAAACAAAATATCATCGAATTAGGCAATATTTTGGTGTTTTTCCACGTTTGTGTGAATTTTCAGTTTATTGCTAATAATTCATTAAATATACGATAAAAACGATGCAAACACATAATTGATTAGATATTAACCTTAAACACTTCATTTTCAATCAACTATTTGTTTCTCGTTAAAATACTGAGTAAGATATTGGAAAAGGGAGAAGTTCTGTTTTTATTGCATATATCGACGTGTCAGCCGGATTAGAGAGGTTTTACGTGTACATCTTCCATCGGTAATATAAACGGAAAATCAGGAACATTTTAGTTAATTTTAATGAAAACACATTGATTTTTATCATTTGTGTGTCTTTTCTTGGATCTAAATAATACGAATCCTCGCTCTAAGATTTAAAGGTAAAATCCTCATATATGGTAATATAGTGACTTCTTTCACGTTATTCATGTAGTGTGATTTTACGTATATATATTCGTTTTTACCAATATTTCGATATTACTTCACGTTTTCTCACGATATGTGATTTGGCCTTCAAATCTCAGAATTTCGCAAATTTTGCATTTTTAAACAAGTTTTCTTGCATTTTGTTTTGTACTAAATTTTGCCGTTTTTCCATGTTTTTGTGAATTTTCAGTTTATTGTTATTATTTCATTAAATATACTAGAAAAATTATGCAAACACATAATATATCAGAAAATAACCTTAAATACTTCATTTTCAATCATTTATTTGTTTCTCGTTAAAATACTGAGTAAGATATTGAAAAGGGGAGAAGTTCGGTTTTTATTGCACATATCGACGTTTCAGCCGGATTAGAACGGTTTTACGTGTACATCTTCAATCGGTAATATAAACCGACAATCAGGAACATTTTAGTTAATTCTAATGAAAACACATTGATTTTTACAATTTGTATTGGAAGCAACATCTTTATTCGTCTTTTCCAGGGTGTAAAAAATACGAATCGTCGCTTTTTGATTCGAAGTTAAAATCCTCAAATTTGGCATAATAATGACTTTTTTCACGTTTTTCATGTAGTTTGATATTACGTAAATATATTCATTTTTACCAATATTTCGATACTATTTCATGTAGTATCACGATATGTGATTTGGCCTTCAAATCTCAGATTTCCGCAAAATATTGCATTTTAAGCAAGTTTTCTTGCATTTTGTTTCGTACTAAAAATCATCGAATTCAGCAATATTTTGACGTTTATCATCCCCTTTTCTTTCATGAGATATAAACAAAATATCATCGAATTAGGCAATATTTTGCTTTTTTTACACGTTTGTGTGAATTTTCATTTTATTGCTATTAATTCATTAAATATACGATAAAAACGATGCAAACACATAATTGATTAAATATTAACCTTAAACACTTCATTTTCAATCAACTATTTGTTTCTCGTTAAAATACTGAGTAAGATATTGGAAAAGGGAGAAGTTCTGTTTTTATTGCATATATCGACGTTTCAGCCGGATTAGAGCGATTTTACGTGTACATCTTTCATCGGTAATATAAACGGAAAATCAGGAACATTTTAGTTAATTCTAATGAAAACACATTGATTTTTATCATTTGTATGTCTTTTCTTGGATCTAAATAATACGAATCCTCGCTGTATGATTTGAAGTTAAAATCCTCAAATATGGTAATATAGTGATTTTTTTCACGTTATTCATGTAGTGTGATTTTACGTATATATATTCGTTTTTACCAATATTTCGATACTACTTCACGTTTTCTCACGATATATGATTTGGCCTCAAATCTCAGAATTTCGCAAATTTTGCATTTTTAAGCAAGTTTTCTTGCATTTTGTTTTGTACTAAAGATCATCGAATTTAGCAATATTTTGACCTTTATCATCCCCATTTCCTTTATGTGATTTAAACAAAATATCATCGAATTAGGCAATATTTGGCCGTTTTTCCACGTTTTTGTGAATTTTTAGTTTATTGTTATTATTTCATTATATATACGAGAAAAATAATGCAAGCACATAATTGATCAGAAAATAACCTTAAATACTTCATTTTCAATCATCTATATGTTTCTCGTTAAAATACTGAGTAAGATATTGTAAAGGGGAGAAGTTCTGTTTTTATTGCATATATCGAAGTTTCAGCCGGATTAGAACGGTTTTACGTGTACATCTTCCATCGGTAATATAAACCGAAAATCAGGATTATTTTACTTAATTTTAATGAAAACACGTTGATTTTTATAATTTGTATTGGAAGCAACATCTTTATACGTCTTTTCTAGGGTCTACAAAATACGAAACGTCGCTCTATGATTCGAAGTTAAAATCCTCAAATTTGGTATAATAATGAATTTTCACGTTTTTCATGTAGTTTGATATTACGTAAATATATTCATTTTTACCAATATTTCGATACTATTTCATGTAGTATCACGATATGTGATTTGGCTTTCATATCTCAGATTGTCGCATAATATTGCATTTTAAGCTAGTTTTCTTGCATTTTGTTTCGTACTAAAAATCATCGAATTCAGCAATATTTTGACGTTTATCATCCCCTTTTCCTTTATGTGATATAAACAAAATATCATCGAATTAGGCAATATTTTGGTGTTTTTCCACGTTTGTGTGAATTTTCAGTTTATTGCTAATAATTCATTAAATATACGATAAAAACGATGCAAACACATAATTGATTAGATATTAACCTTAAACACTTCATTTTCAATCAACTATTTGTTTCTCGTAAAAATACTGAGTAAGATATTGGAAAAGGGAGAAGTTCTGTTTTTATTGCATATATCGACGTTTCAGCCGGATTAGAGCGATTTTACGTGTACATCTTTCATCGGTAATATAAACGGAAAATCAGGAACATTTTAGTTAATTCTAATGAAAACACATTGATTTTTATCATTTGTATGTCTTTTCTTGGATCTAAATAATACGAATCCTCGCTCTATGATTTGAAGTTAAAATCCTCAAATATGGTAATATAGTGATTTTTTTCACGTTATTCATGTAGTGTGATTTTACGTATATATATTCGTTTTTACCAATATTTCGATACTACTTCACGTTTTCTCACGATATGTGATTTGGCCTTCAAATCTCAGAATTTCGCAAATTTTGCATTTTTAAGCAAGTTTTCTTGCATTTTGTTTTGTACTAAAGATCATCGAATTTAGCAATATTTTGACCTTTATCATCCCCATTTCCTTTATGTGATTTAAACAAAATATCATCGAATTAGGCAATATTTGGCCGTTTTTCCACGTTTTTGTGAATTTTTAGTTTATTGTTATTATTTCATTATATATACGAGAAAAATAATGCAAGCACATAATTGATCAGAAAATAACCTTAAATACTTCATTTTCAATCATCTATATGTTTCTCGTTAAAATACTGAGTAAGATATTGTAAAGGGGAGAAGTTCTGTTTTTATTGCATATATCGACGTTTCAGCCGGATTAGAACGGTTTTACGTGTACATCTTCCATCGGTAATATAAACCGAAAATCAGGATTATTTTACTTAATTTTAATGAAAACACGTTGATTTTTATAATTTGTATTGGAAGCAACATCTTTATACGTCTTTTCTAGGGTCTACAAAATACGAAACGTCGCTCTATGATTCGAAGTTAAAATCCTCAAATTTGGTATAATAATGACTTTTTTCACGTTTTTCATGTAGTTTGATATTACGTAAATATATTCATTTTTACCAATATTTCGATACTATTTCATGTAGTATCACGATATGTGGTTTGGCTTTCATATCTCAGATTGTCGCATAATATTGCATTTTAAGCTAGTTTTCTTGCATTTTGTTTCGTACTAAAAATCATCGAATTCAGCAATATTTTGACGATTATCATCCCCTTTTCCTTTATGTGATATAAACAAAATATCATCGAATTAGGCAATATTTTGGTGTTTTTCCACGTTTGTGTGAATTTTCAGTTTATTGCTAATAATTCATTAAATATACGATAAAAACGATGCAAACTCATAATTGATTAGATATTAACCTTAAACACTTCATTTTCAATCAACTATTTGTTTCTCGTTAAAATACTGAGTAAGATATTGGAAAAGGGAGAAGTTCTGTTTTTATTGCATATATCGACGTGTCAGCCGGATTAGAGAGGTTTTACGTGTACATCTTCCATCGGTAATATAAACGGAAAATCAGGAACATTTTAGTTAATTTTAATGAAAACACATTAATTTTTATCATTTGTGTGTCTTTTCTTGGATCTAAATAATACGAATCCTCACTCTAAGATTTAAAGGTAAAATCCTCAAATATGGTAATATAGTGACTTTTTTCACGTTATTCATGTAGTGTGATTTTACGTATATATATTCGTTTTTACCAATATTTCGATACTACTTCACGTTTTCTCACGATATGTGATTTGGCCTTCAAATCTCAGAATTTCGCAAATTTTGCATTTTTAAACAAGTTTTCTTGCATTTTGTTTTGTACTAAAAATCATCGAATATAGAAATATTTTGACCTTTATCATGCCCTTTTCCTTTATGTGATTTAAACAAAATATCATAGAATTAGGCAATATTTTGCCGTTTTTCCATGTTTTTGTGAATTTTCAGTTTATTGTTATTATTTCATTAAATATACTAGAAAAATTATGCAAACACATAATATATCAGAAAATAACCTTAAACACTTCATTTTCAATCAACTATTTGTTTCTCGTTAAAATACTGAGTAAGATATTGGAAAAGGGAGAAGTTGTGTTTTTATTGCATATATCGACGTTTCAGCCGGATTAGAGCGATTTTACGTGTACATCTTCCATCGGTAATATAAACGGAAAATCAGGAACATTTTAGTTAATTCTAATAAAAACACATTGATTTTTATCATTTGTATGTCTTTTCTTGGATCTAAATAATACGAATCCTCGCTCTATGATTTGAAGTTAAAATCCTCAAATATGGTAATATAGTGACTTTTTTCACGTTATTCATGTAGTGTGATTTTACGTATATATATTCGTTTTTACCAATATTTCGATACTACTTCACGTTTTCTCACGATATGTGATTTGGCCTTCATATCTCAGAATTTCGCAAATTTTGCATTTTTAAGCAAGTTTTCTTGCATTTTGTTTTGTACTAAAGATCATCGAATTTAGCAATATTTTGACCTTTATCATCCCCATTTCCTTTATGTGATTTAAACAAAATATCATCGAATTAGGCAATATTTGGCCGTTTTTCCACGTTTTTGTGAATTTTTAGTTTATTGTTATTATTTCATTATAAATACGAGAAAAATAATGCAAGCACATAATTGATCAGAAAATAACCTTAAATACTTCATTTTCAATCATCTATATGTTTCTCGTTAAAATACTGAGTAAGATATTGTAAAGGGGAGAAGTTCTGTTTTTATTGCATATATCGACGTTTCAGCCGGATTAGAACGGCTTTACGTGTACATCTTCCATCGGTAATATAAACCGAAAATCAGGATTATTTTTGTTAATTTTAATTAAAACACATTGATTTTTATAATTTGTATTGGAAGCAACATCTTTATACGTCTTTTCTAGGGTCTAAAAAATACGAAACGTCGCTCTATGATTCGAAGTTAAAATTCTCAAATTTGGTATAATAATGACTTTTTTCACGTTTTTTATGTAGTTTGATATTACGTAAATATATTCATTTTTACCAATATTTTGATACTATTTCATGTAGTATCACGATATGTGATTTGGCTTTCATATTCCAGATTTTCGCATAATATTGCATTTTAAGCAAGTTTTCTTGCATTTTGTGTCGTACTAAAAATCATCGAATTCAGCAATATTTTGACGTTTATCATCCCCTTTTCCTTTATATGATATAAACAAAATATCATCGAATTAGGCAATATTTTGGTGTTTTTCCACGTTTGTGTGAATTATCAGTTTATTGCTAATAATTCATTAAATATACGATAAAAACGATGCAAACACATAATTGATTAGATATTAACCTTAAACACTTCATTTTCAATCAACTATTTGTTTCTCGTTAAAATACTGAGTAAGATATTGGAAAAGGGAGAAGTTCTGTTTTTATTGCATATATCGACGTGTCAGCCGGATTAGAGAGGTTTTACGTGTACATCTTCCATCGGTAATATAAACGAAAAATCAGGAACATTTTAGTTAATTTTAATGAAAACACATTGATTTTTATCATTTGTGTATCTTTTCTTGGATCTAAATAATACGAATCCTCGCTCTAAGATTTAAAGGTAAAATCCTCATATATGGTAATATAGTGACTTCTTTCACGTTATTCATGTAGTGTGATTTTACGTATATATATTCGTTTTTACCAATATTTCGATATTACTTCACGTTTTCTCACGATATGTGATTTGGCCTTCAAATCTCAGAATTTCGCAAATTTTGCATTTTTAAACAAGTTTTCTTGCATTTTGTTTTGTACTAAAAATCATCGAATTTAGAAATATTTTGACCTTTATCATGCCCTTTTCCTTTATGTGATTTAAACAAAATATCATAGAATTAGGCAATATTTTGCCGTTTTTCCATGTTTTTGTGAATTTTCAGTTTATTGTTATTATTTCATTAAATATACTAGAAAAATTATGCAAACACATAATATATCAGAAAATAACCTTAAATACTTCATTTTCAATCATTTATTTGTTTCTCGTTAAAATACTGAGTAAGATATTGAAAAGGGGAGAAGTTCGGTTTTTATTGCATATATCGACGTTTCAGCCGGATTAGAACGGTTTTACGTGTACATCTTCAATCGGTAATATAAACCGACAATCAGGAACATTTTAGTTAATTCTAATGAAAACACATTGATTTTTACAATTTGTATTGGAAGCAACATCTTTATTCGTCTTTTCCAGAGTCTAAAAAATACGTATCGTCGCTTTTTGATTCGAAGTTAAAATCCTCAAATTTGGCATAATAATGACTTTTTTCACGTTTTTCATGTAGTTTGATATTACGTAAATATATTCATTTTTACCAATATTTCGATACTATTTCATGTTGTATCACGATATATGATTTGGCCTTCAAATCTCAGATTTTCGCATAATATTGCATTTTAAGCAAGTTTTCTTGCATTTTGTTTCGTACTAAAAATCATCGAATTCAGCAATATTTTGACGTTTATCATCCCCTTTTCTTTCATGAGATATAAACAAAATATTATCGAATTAGGCAATATTTTGCTGTTTTTACGCGTTTGTGTGAATTTTCAGTTTATTGCTATTAATTCATTAAATATACGATAAAAACGATGCAAACACATAATTGATTAAATATTAACCTTAAACACTTCATTTTCAATCAACTATTTGTTTCTCGTTAAAATACTGAGTAAGATATTGGAAAAGGGAGAAGTTCTGTTTTTATTGCATATATCGACGTTTCAGCCGGATTAGAGCGATTTTACGTGTACATCTTCCATCGGTAATATAAACGGAAAATCAGGAACATTTTAGTTAATTCTAATAAAAACACATTGATTTTTATCATTTGTATGTCTTTTCTTGGATCTAAATAATACGAATCCTCGCTCTATGATTTGAAGTTAAAATCCTCAAATATTGTAATATAGTGACTTTTTTCACGTTATTCATGTAGTGTGATTTTACGTATATATATTCGTTTTTACCAATATTTCGATACTACTTCACGTTTTCTCACGATATGTGATTTGGCCTTCATATCTGAGAATTTCGCAAATTTTGCATTTTTAAGCAAGTTTTCTTGCATTTTGTTTTGTACTAAAGATCATCGAATTTAGCAATATTTTGACATTTATCATCCCCATTTCCTTTATGTGATTTAAACAAAATATCATCGAATTAGGCAATATTTGGCCGTTTTTCCACGTTTTTGTGAATTTTTAGTTTATTGTTATTATTTCATTATAAATACGAGAAAAATAATGCAAGCACATAATTGATCAGAAAATAACCTTAAATACTTCATTTTCAATCATCTATATGTTTCTCGTTAAAATACTGAGTAAGATATTGTAAAGGGGAGAAGTTCTGTTTTTATTGCATATATCGACGTTTCAGCCGGATTAGAACGGCTTTACGTGTACATCTTCCATCGGTAATATAAACCGAAAATCAGGATTATTTTTGTTAATTTTAATTAAAACACATTGATTTTTATAATTTGTATTGGAAGCAACATCTTTATACGTCTTTTCTAGGGTCTAAAAAATACGAAACGTCGCTCTATGATTCGAAGTTAAAATTCTCAAATTTGGTATAATAATGACTTTTTTCACGTTTTTTATGTAGTTTGATATTACGTAAATATATTCATTTTCACCAATATTTTGATACTATTTCATGTAGTATCACGATATATGATTTGGCTTTCATATTCCAGATTTTGGCATAATATTGCATTTTAAACAAGTTTTCTTGCATTTTGTTTCGTACTAAAAATCATCGAATTCAGCAATATTTTGACGTTTATCATCCCCTTTTCCTTTATATGAAATAAACAAAATATCATCGAATTAGGCAATATTTTGGTGTTTTTCCACGTTTGTGTGAATTTTCAGTTTATTGCTAATAATTCATTAAATATACGATAAAAACGATGCAAACACATAATTGATTAGATATTAACCTTAAACACTTCATTTTCAATCAACTATTTGTTTCTCGTTAAAATACTGAGTAAGATATTGGAAAAGGGAGAAGTTCTGTTTTTATTGCATATATCGACGTGTCAGCCGGATTAGAGAGGTTTTACGTGTACATCTTCCATCGGTAATATAAACGGAAAATCAGGAACATTTTAGTTAATTTTAATGAAAACACATTGATTTTTATCATTTGTGTGTCTTTTCTTGTATCTAAATAATACGAATCCTCGCTCTAAGATTTAAAGGTAAAATCCTCATATATGGTAATATAGTGACACCTTTCACGTTATTCATGTAGTGTGATTTTATGTATATATATTCGTTTTTACCAATATTTCGATATTACTTCACGTTTTCTCACGATATGTGATTTGGCCTTCAAATCTCAGAATTTCGCAAATTTTGCATTTTTAAACAAGTTTTCTTGCATTTTGTTTTGTACTAAAAATCATCGAATTTAGAAATATTTTGACCTTTATCATGCCCTTTTCCTTTATGTGATTTAAACAAAATATCATAGAATTAGGCAATATTTTGCCGTTTTTCCATGTTTTTGTGAAGTTTCAGTTTATTGTTATTATTTCATTAAATATACGAGAAAAATTATGCAAACACATAATATATCAGAAAATAACCTTAAATACTTCATTTTCAATCATTTATTTGTTTCTCGTTAAAATACTGAGTAAGATATTGAAAAGGGGAGAAGTTCGGTTTTTATTGCACATATCGACGTTTCAGCCGGATTAGAACGGTTTTACGTGTACATCTTCAATCGGTAATATAAACCGACAATCAGGAACATTTTAGTTAATTCTAATGAAAACACATTGATTTTTACAATTTGTATTGGAAGCAACATCTTTATTCGTCTTTTCCAGGGTCTAAAAAATACGAATCGTCGCTTTTTGATTCGAAGTTAAAATCCTCAAATTTGGCATAATAATGACTTTTTTCACGTTTTTCATGTAGTTTGATATTACGTAAATGTATTCATTTTTACCAATATTTCGATACTATTTCATGTAGTATCACGATATGTGATTTGGCCTTCAAATCTCAGAATTTCGCAAATTTTGCATTTTTAAGCAAGTTTTCTTGCATTTTGTTTTGTACTAAAGATAATCGAATTTAGCAATATTTTGACCTTTATCATCCCCATTTCCTTAATGTGATTTAAACAAAATATCATCGAATTAGGCAATATTTTGCCGTTTTTCCACGTTTTTGTGAATTTTTAGTTTATTGTTATTATTTCATTATATATACGAGAAAAATAATGCAAGCACATAATTGATCAGAAAATAACCTTAAATACTTCATTTTCAATCATCTATATGTTTCTCGTTAAAATACTGAGTAAGATATTGTAAAGGGGAGAAGTTCTGTTTTTATTGCATATATCGACGTTTCAGCCGGATTAGAACGGTTTTACGTGTACATCTTCCATCGGTAATATAAACCGAAAATCAGGATTATTTTAGTTAATTTTAATGAAAACACATTGATTTTTATAATTTGTATTGGAAGCAACATCTTTATACGTCTTTTCTAGGGTCTACAAGATACGAAACGTCGCTCTATGATTCGAAGTTAAAATCCTCAAATTTGGTATAATAATGACTTTTTTCACGTTTTTCATGTAGTTTGATATTACGTAAATATATTCATTTTTACCAATATTTCGATACTATTTCATGTAGTATCACGATATGTGATTTGGCTTTCATATCTCAGATTTTCGCATAATATTGCATTTTAAGCTAGTTTTCTTGCATTTTGTTTCGTACTAAAAATCATCGAATTCAGCAATATTTTGACGTTTATCATCCCCTTTTCCTTTATGTGATATAAACAAAATATCATCGAATTAGGCAATATTTTGGTGTTTTTCCACGTTCGTGTGAATTTTCAGTTTATTGCTAATAATTCATTAAATATACGATAAAAACGATGCAAACACATAATTGATTAGATATTAACCTTAAACACTACATTTTCAATCAACTATTTGTTTCTCGTTAAAATACTGAGTAAGATATTGGAAAAGGGAGAAGTTCTGTTTTTATTGCATATATCGACGTGTCAGCCGGATTAGAGAGGTTTTACGTGTACATCTTCCATCGGTAATATAAACGGAAAATCAGGAACATTTTAGTTAATTCTAATAAAAACACATTGATTTTTATCATTTGTATGTCTTTTCTTGGATCTAAATAATACGAATCCTCGCTCTATGATTTGAAGTTAAAATCCTCAAATATTGTAATATAGTGACTTTTTTCACGTTATTCATGTAGTGTGATTTTACGTATATATATTCGTTTTTACCAATATTTCGATACTACTTCACGTTTTCTCACGATATGTGATTTGGCCTTCATATCTGAGAATTTCGCAAATTTTGCATTTTTAAGCAAGTTTTCTTGCATTTTGTTTTGTACTAAAGATCATCGAATTTAGCAATATTTTGACATTTATCATCCCCATTTCCTTTATGTGATTTAAACAAAATATCATCGAATTAGGCAATATTTGGCCGTTTTTCCACGTTTTTGTGAATTTTTAGTTTATTGTTATTATTTCATTATAAATACGAGAAAAATAATGCAAGCACATAATTGATCAGAAAATAACCTTAAATACTTCATTTTCAATCATCTATATGTTTCTCGTTAAAATACTGAGTAAGATATTGTAAAGGGGAGAAGTTCTGTTTTTATTGCATATATCGACGTTTCAGCCGGATTAGAACGGCTTTACGTGTACATCTTCCATCGGTAATATAAACCGAAAATCAGGATTATTTTTGTTAATTTTAATTAAAACACATTGATTTTTATAATTTGTATTGGAAGCAACATCTTTATACGTCTTTTCTAGGGTCTAAAAAATACGAAACGTCGCTCTATGATTCGAAGTTAAAATTCTCAAATTTGGTATAATAATGACTTTTTTCACGTTTTTTATGTAGTTTGATATTACGTAAATATATTCATTTTCACCAATATTTTGATACTATTTCATGTAGTATCACGATATATGATTTGGCTTTCATATTCCAGATTTTGGCATAATATTGCATTTTAAACAAGTTTTCTTGCATTTTGTTTCGTACTAAAAATCATCGAATTCAGCAATATTTTGACGTTTATCATCCCCTTTTCCTTTATATGAAATAAACAAAATATCATCGAATTAGGCAATATTTTGGTGTTTTTCCACGTTTGTGTGAATTTTCAGTTTATTGCTAATAATTCATTAAATATACGATAAAAACGATGCAAACACATAATTGATTAGATATTAACCTTAAACACTTCATTTTCAATCAACTATTTGTTTCTCGTTAAAATACTGAGTAAGATATTGGAAAAGGGAGAAGTTCTGTTTTTATTGCATATATCGACGTGTCAGCCGGATTAGAGAGGTTTTACGTGTACATCTTCCATCGGTAATATAAACGGAAAATCAGGAACATTTTAGTTAATTTTAATGAAAACACATTGATTTTTATCATTTGTGTGTCTTTTCTTGTATCTAAATAATACGAATCCTCGCTCTAAGATTTAAAGGTAAAATCCTCATATATGGTAATATAGTGACTTCTTTCACGTTATTCATGTAGTGTGATTTTATGTATATATATTCGTTTTTACCAATATTTCGATATTACTTCACGTTTTCTCACGATATGTGATTTGGCCTTCAAATCTCAGAATTTCGCAAATTTTGCATTTTTAAACAAGTTTTCTTGCATTTTGTTTTGTACTAAAAATCATCGAATTTAGAAATATTTTGACCTTTATCATGCCCTTTTCCTTTATGTGATTTAAACAAAATATCATAGAATTAGGCAATATTTTGCCGTTTTTCCATGTTTTTGTGAAGTTTCAGTTTATTGTTATTATTTCATTAAATATACGAGAAAAATTATGCAAACACATAATATATCAGAAAATAACCTTAAATACTTCATTTTCAATCATTTATTTGTTTCTCGTTAAAATACTGAGTAAGATATTGAAAAGGGGAGAAGTTCGGTTTTTATTGCACATATCGACGTTTCAGCCGGATTAGAACGGTTTTACGTGTACATCTTCAATCGGTAATATAAACCGACAATCAGGAACATTTTAGTTAATTCTAATGAAAACACATTGATTTTTACAATTTGTATTGGAAGCAACATCTTTATTCGTCTTTTCCAGGGTCTAAAAAATACGAATCGTCGCTTTTTGATTCGAAGTTAAAATCCTCAAATTTGGCATAATAATGACTTTTTTCACGTTTTTCATGTAGTTTGATATTACGTAAATGTATTCATTTTTACCAATATTTCGATACTATTTCATGTAGTATCACGATATGTGATTTGGCCTTCAAATCTCAGAATTTCGCAAATTTTGCATTTTTAAGCAAGTTTTCTTGCATTTTGTTTTGTACTAAAGATAATCGAATTTAGCAATATTTTGACCTTTATCATCCCCATTTCCTTAATGTGATTTAAACAAAATATCATCGAATTAGGCAATATTTTGCCGTTTTTCCACGTTTTTGTGAATTTTTAGTTTATTGTTATTATTTCATTATATATACGAGAAAAATAATGCAAGCACATAATTGATCAGAAAATAACCTTAAATACTTCATTTTCAATCATCTATATGTTTCTCGTTAAAATACTGAGTAAGATATTGTAAAGGGGAGAAGTTCTGTTTTTATTGCATATATCGACGTTTCAGCCGGATTAGAACGGTTTTACGTGTACATCTTCCATCGGTAATATAAACCGAAAATCAGGATTATTTTAGTTAATTTTAATGAAAACACATTGATTTTTATAATTTGTATTGGAAGCAACATCTTTATACGTCTTTTCTAGGGTCTACAAGATACGAAACGTCGCTCTATGATTCGAAGTTAAAATCCTCAAATTTGGTATAATAATGACTTTTTTCACGTTTTTCATGTAGTTTGATATTACGTAAATATATTCATTTTTACCAATATTTCGATACTATTTCATGTAGTATCACGATATGTGATTTGGCTTTCATATCTCAGATTTTCGCATAATATTGCATTTTAAGCTAGTTTTCTTGCATTTTGTTTCGTACTAAAAATCATCGAATTCAGCAATATTTTGACGTTTATCATCCCCTTTTCCTTTATGTGATATAAACAAAATATCATCGAATTAGACAATATTTTGGTGTTTTTCCACGTTCGTGTGAATTTTCAGTTTATTGCTAATAATTCATTAAATATACGATAAAAACGATGCAAACACATAATTGATTAGATATTAACCTTAAACACTACATTTTCAATCAACTATTTGTTTCTCGTTAAAATACTGAGTAAGATATTGGAAAAGGGAGAAGTTCTGTTTTTATTGCATATATCGACGTGTCAGCCGGATTAGAGAGGTTTTACGTGTACATCTTCCATCGGTAATATAAACGGAAAATCAGGAACATTTTAGTTAATTCTAATAAAAACACATTGATTTTTATCATTTGTATGTCTTTTCTTGGATCTAAATAATACGAATCCTCGCTCTATGATTTGAAGTTAAAATCCTCAAATATTGTAATATAGTGACTTTTTTCACGTTATTCATGTAGTGTGATTTTACGTATATATATTCGTTTTTACCAATATTTCGATACTACTTCACGTTTTCTCACGATATGTGATTTGGCCTTCATATCTGAGAATTTCGCAAATTTTGCATTTTTAAGCAAGTTTTCTTGCATTTTGTTTTGTACTAAAGATCATCGAATTTAGCAATATTTTGACATTTATCATCCCCATTTCCTTTATGTGATTTAAACAAAATATCATCGAATTAGGCAATATTTGGCCGTTTTTCCACGTTTTTGTGAATTTTTAGTTTATTGTTATTATTTCATTATAAATACGAGAAAAATAATGCAAGCACATAATTGATCAGAAAATAACCTTAAATACTTCATTTTCAATCATCTATATGTTTCTCGTTAAAATACTGAGTAAGATATTGTAAAGGGGAGAAGTTCTGTTTTTATTGCATATATCGACGTTTCAGCCGGATTAGAACGGCTTTACGTGTACATCTTCCATCGGTAATATAAACCGAAAATCAGGATTATTTTTGTTAATTTTAATTAAAACACATTGATTTTTATAATTTGTATTGGAAGCAACATCTTTATACGTCTTTTCTAGGGTCTAAAAAATACGAAACGTCGCTCTATGATTCGAAGTTAAAATTCTCAAATTTGGTATAATAATGACTTTTTTCACGTTTTTTATGTAGTTTGATATTACGTAAATATATTCATTTTCACCAATATTTTGATACTATTTCATGTAGTATCACGATATATGATTTGGCTTTCATATTCCAGATTTTGGCATAATATTGCATTTTAAACAAGTTTTCTTGCATTTTGTTTCGTACTAAAAATCATCGAATTCAGCAATATTTTGACGTTTATCATCCCCTTTTCCTTTATATGAAATAAACAAAATATCATCGAATTAGGCAATATTTTGGTGTTTTTCCACGTTTGTGTGAATTTTCAGTTTATTGCTAATAATTCATTAAATATACGATAAAAACGATGCAAACACATAATTGATTAGATATTAACCTTAAACACTTCATTTTCAATCAACTATTTGTTTCTCGTTAAAATACTGAGTAAGATATTGGAAAAGGGAGAAGTTCTGTTTTTATTGCATATATCGACGTGTCAGCCGGATTAGAGAGGTTTTACGTGTACATCTTCCATCGGTAATATAAACGGAAAATCAGGAACATTTTAGTTAATTTTAATGAAAACACATTGATTTTTATCATTTGTGTGTCTTTTCTTGTATCTAAATAATACGAATCCTCGCTCTAAGATTTAAAGGTAAAATCCTCATATATGGTAATATAGTGACTTCTTTCACGTTATTCATGTAGTGTGATTTTATGTATATATATTCGTTTTTACCAATATTTCGATATTACTTCACGTTTTCTCACGATATGTGATTTGGCCTTCAAATCTCAGAATTTCGCAAATTTTGCATTTTTAAACAAGTTTTCTTGCATTTTGTTTTGTACTAAAAATCATCGAATTTAGAAATATTTTGACCTTTATCATGCCCTTTTCCTTTATGTGATTTAAACAAAATATCATAGAATTAGGCAATATTTTGCCGTTTTTCCATGTTTTTGTGAAGTTTCAGTTTATTGTTATTATTTCATTAAATATACGAGAAAAATTATGCAAACACATAATATATCAGAAAATAACCTTAAATACTTCATTTTCAATCATTTATTTGTTTCTCGTTAAAATACTGAGTAAGATATTGAAAAGGGGAGAAGTTCGGTTTTTATTGCACATATCGACGTTTCAGCCGGATTAGAACGGTTTTACGTGTACATCTTCAATCGGTAATATAAACCGACAATCAGGAACATTTTAGTTAATTCTAATGAAAACACATTGATTTTTACAATTTGTATTGGAAGCAACATCTTTATTCGTCTTTTCCAGGGTCTAAAAAATACGAATCGTCGCTTTTTGATTCGAAGTTAAAATCCTCAAATTTGGCATAATAATGACTTTTTTCACGTTTTTCATGTAGTTTGATATTACGTAAATGTATTCATTTTTACCAATATTTCGATACTATTTCATGTAGTATCACGATATGTGATTTGGCCTTCAAATCTCAGAATTTCGCAAATTTTGCATTTTTAAGCAAGTTTTCTTGCATTTTGTTTTGTACTAAAGATAATCGAATTTAGCAATATTTTGACCTTTATCATCCCCATTTCCTTAATGTGATTTAAACAAAATATCATCGAATTAGGCAATATTTTGCCGTTTTTCCACGTTTTTGTGAATTTTTAGTTTATTGTTATTATTTCATTATATATACGAGAAAAATAATGCAAGCACATAATTGATCAGAAAATAACCTTAAATACTTCATTTTCAATCATCTATATGTTTCTCGTTAAAATACTGAGTAAGATATTGTAAAGGGGAGAAGTTCTGTTTTTATTGCATATATCGACGTTTCAGCCGGATTAGAACGGTTTTACGTGTACATCTTCCATCGGTAATATAAACCGAAAATCAGGATTATTTTAGTTAATTTTAATGAAAACACATTGATTTTTATAATTTGTATTGGAAGCAACATCTTTATACGTCTTTTCTAGGGTCTACAAGATACGAAACGTCGCTCTATGATTCGAAGTTAAAATCCTCAAATTTGGTATAATAATGACTTTTTTCACGTTTTTCATGTAGTTTGATATTACGTAAATATATTCATTTTTACCAATATTTCGATACTATTTCATGTAGTATCACGATATGTGATTTGGCTTTCATATCTCAGATTTTCGCATAATATTGCATTTTAAGCTAGTTTTCTTGCATTTTGTTTCGTACTAAAAATCATCGAATTCAGCAATATTTTGACGTTTATCATCCCCTTTTCCTTTATGTGATATAAACAAAATATCATCGAATTAGGCAATATTTTGGTGTTTTTCCACGTTCGTGTGAATTTTCAGTTTATTGCTAATAATTCATTAAATATACGATAAAAACGATGCAAACACATAATTGATTAGATATTAACCTTAAACACTACATTTTCAATCAACTATTTGTTTCTCGTTAAAATACTGAGTAAGATATTGGAAAAGGGAGAAGTTCTGTTTTTATTGCATATATCGACGTGTCAGCCGGATTAGAGAGGTTTTACGTGTACATCTTCCATCGGTAATATAAACGGAAAATCAGGAACATTTTAGTTAATTTTAATGAAAACACATTAATTTTTATCATTTGTGTGTCTTTTCTTGGATCTAAATAATACGAATCCTCGCTCTAAGATTTAAAGGTAAAATCCTCAAATATGGTAATATAGTGACTTTTTTCACGTTATTCATGTAGTGTGATTTTACGTATATATATTCGTTTTTACCAATATTTCGATACTACTTCACGTTTTTTCACGATATGTGATTTGGCCTTCAAATCTCAGAATTTCGCAAATTTTGCATTTTTAAACAAGTTTTCTTGCATTTTGTTTTGTACTAAAAATCATCGAATTTAGAAATATTTTGACCTTTATCATGCCCTTTTCCTTTATGTGATTTAAACAAAATATCATAGAATTAGGCAATATTTTGCCGTTTTTCCATGTTTTTGTAAATTTTCAGTTTATTGTTATTATTTCATTAAATATACTAGAAAAATTATGCAAACACATAATATATCAGAAAATAACCTTAAATACTTCATTTTCAATCATTTATTTGTTTCTCGTTAAAATACTGAGTAAGATATTGAAAAGGGGAGAAGTTCGGTTTTTATTGCATATATCGACGTTTCAGCCGGATTAGAACGGTTTTACGTGTTCATCTTCCATCGGTAATATAAACCGAAAAACAGGAACATTTTAGTTAATTCTAATGAAAACACATTGATTTTTAACATTTGTATTGGAAACAACATTGTCATATGTCTTTTCTTGGATCTAAACAATATGAAACCTCGCTCTATGATTTGAAGTTAAAATCCTCAAAAATGGTAATATAGTGACTTTTTTCACGTTATTCATATAGTATGATTTTACGTATATATATTCGTTTTTACCAATATTTCGATACTACTTCATATTTTCTCACGATATGTGATTTGGCCTTCATATCTCAGAATTTCGCAAATTTTGCATTTTTAAGCAAGTTTTCTTGCATTTTGTTTTGTACTAAAAATCATCGAATTTAGCAATATTTTGACCTTTATCATCCCCTTTTCCTTTATGTGATTTAAACAAAATATCATAGAATTAGGATATATTTTGCCGTTTTTGCACGTTTTAGTGAATTTTTAGTTTATTGTTATTATTTCATTATATATACGAGAAAAATTATGGAAGCACGTAATTGATCAGAAAATAACCTTAAATACTTCATTTTCAATCATCTATATGTTTCTCGTTAAAATACTGAGTAAGATATTGAAAAGGGGAGAAGTTCGATTTTTATTGCATATATCGACGTTTCAGCCGGATTAGAACGGTTTTACGTGTACATCTTCAATCGGTAATATAAACCGACAATCAGGAACATTTTAGTTAATTCTAATGAAAACACATTGATTTTTACAATTTGTATTGGAAGCAACATCTTTATTCGTCTTTTCCAGAGTCTAAAAAATACGAATCGTCGCTTTTTGATTCGAAGTTAAAATCCTCAAATTTGGCATAATAATGACTTTTTTCACGTTTTTCATGTAGTTTGATATTACGTAAATATATTCATTTTTACCAATATTTCGATACTATTTCATGTAGTATCACGATATGTGATTTGGCCTTCAAATCTCAGATTTTCGCAAAATATTGCATTTTAAGCAAGTTTTCTTGCATTTTGTTTCGTACTAAAAATCATCGAATTCAGCAATATTTTGACGTTTATCATCCCCTTTTCTTTCATGAGATATAAACAAAATATTATCGAATTAGGCAATATTTTGCTGTTTTTACGCGTTTGTGTGAATTTTCAGTTTATTGCTATTAATTCATTAAATATACGATAAAAACGATGCAAACACATAATTGATTAAATATTAACCTTAAACACTTCATTTTCAATCAACTATTTGTTTCTCGTTAAAATACTGAGTAAGATATTGGAAAAGGGAGAAGTTCTGTTTTTATTGCATATATCGACGTTTCAGCCGGATTAGAGCGATTTTACGTGTACATCTTCCATCGGTAATATAAACGGAAAATCAGGAACATTTTAGTTAATTCTAATAAAAACACATTGATTTTTATCATTTGTATGTCTTTTCTTGGATCTAAATAATCCTCGCTCTATGATTTGAAATTAAAATCCTCAAATATGGTAATATAGTGACTTTTTTCACGTTATTCATGTAGTGTGATTTTACGTATATATATTCGTTTTTACCAATATTTCGATACTACTTCACGTTTTCTCACGATATGTGATTTGGCCTTCATATCTCAGAATTTCGCAAATTTTGCATTTTTAAGCAAGTTTTCTTGCATTTTGTTTTGTACTAAAGATCATCGAATTTAGAAATATTTTGACCTTTATCATGCCCTTTTCCTTTATGTGATTTAAACAAAATATCATAGAATTAGGCAATATTTGGCCGTTTTTCCACGTTTTTGTGAATTTTTAGTTTATTGTTATTATTTCATTATAAATACGAGAAAAATAATGCAAGCACATAATTGATCAGAAAATAACCTTAAATACTTCATTTTCAATCATCTATATGTTTCTCGTTAAAATACTGAGTAAGATATTGTAAAGGGGAGAAGTTCTGTTTTTATTGCATATATCGACGTTTCAGCCGGATTAGAACGGCTTTACGTGTACATCTTCCATCGGTAATATAAACCGAAAATCAGGATTATTTTTGTTAATTTTAATTAAAACACATTGATTTTTATAATTTGTATTGGAAGCAACATCTTTATACGTCTTTTCTAGGGTCTAAAAAATACGAAACGTCGCTCTATGATTCGAAGTTAAAATTCTCAAATTTGGTATAATAATGACTTTTTTCACGTTTTTTATGTAGTTGGATATTACGTAAATATATTCATTTTTACCAATATTTTGATACTATTTCATGTAGTATCACGATATGTGATTTGGCTTTCATATTCCAGATTTTCGCATAATATTGCATTTTAAGCAAGTTTTCTTGCATTTTATTTCGTACTAAAAATCATCGATTTCAGCAATATTTTGACGTTTATCATCCCCTTTTCCTTTATATGATATAAACAAAATATCATCGAATTAGGCAATATTTTGGTGTTTTTCCACGTTTGTGTGAATTATCAGTTTATTGCTAATAATTCATTAAATATACGATAAAAACGATGCAAACACATAATTGATTAGATATTAACCTTAAACACTTCATTTTCAATCAACTATTTGTTTCTCGTTAAAATACTGAGTAAGATATTGGAAAAGGGAGAAGTTCTGTTTTTATTGCATATATCGACGTGTCAGCCGGATTAGAGAGGTTTTACGTGTACATCTTCCATCGGTAATATAAACGGAAAATCAGGAACATTTTAGTTAATTTTAATGAAAACACATTGATTTTTATCATTTGTGTGTCTTTTCTTGGATCTAAATAATACGAATCCGCGCTCTAAGATTTAAAGGTAAAATCCTCATATATGGTAATATAGTGACTTCTTTCACGTTATTCATGTAGTGTGATTTTACGTATATATATTCGTTTTTACCAATATTTCGATATTACTTCACGTTTTCTCACGATATGTGATTTGGCCTTCAAATCTTAGAATTTCGCAAATTTTGCATTTTTAAACAAGTTTTCTTGCATTTTGTTTTGTACTAAAAATCATCGAATTTAGAAATATTTTGACCTTTATCATGCCCTTTTCCTTTTTGTGATTTAAACAAAATATCATAGAATTAGGCAATATTTTGCCGTTTTTCCATGTTTTTGTGAATTTTCAGTTTATTGTTATTATTTCATTAAATATACTAGAAAAATTATGCAAACACATAATATATCAGAAAATAACCTTAAATACTTCATTTTCAATCATTTATTTGTTTCTCGTTAAAATACTGAGTAAGATATTGAAAAGGGGAGAAGTTCGGTTTTTATTGCATATATCGACGTTTCAGCCGGATTAGAACGGTTTTACGTGTACATCTTCAATCGGTAATATAAACCGACAATCAGGAACATTTTAGGTAATTCTAATGAAAACACATTGATTTTTACAATTTGTATTGGAAGCAACATCTTTATTCGTCTTTTCCAGAGTCTAAAAAATACGAATCGTCGCTTTTTGATTCGAAGTTAAAATCCTCAAATTTGGCATAATAATGACTTTTTTCACGGTTTTCATGTAGTTTGATATTACGTAAATATATTCATTTTTACCAATATTTCGATACTATTTCATGTTGTATCACGATATATGATTTGGCCTTCAAATCTCAGATTTTCGCATAATATTGCATTTTAAGCAAGTTTTCTTGCATTTTGTTTCGTACTAAAAATCATCGAATTCAGCAATATTTTGACGTTTATCATCCCCTTTTCTTTCATGAGATATAAACAAAATATTATCGAATTAGGCAATATTTTGCTGTTTTTACGCGTTTGTGTGAATTTTCAGTTTATTGCTATTAATTCATTAAATATACGATAAAAACGATGCAAACACATAATTGATTAAATATTACCCTTAAACACTTCATTTTCAATCAACTATTTGTTTCTCGTTAAAATACTGAGTAAGATATTGGAAAAGGGAGAAGTTCTGTTTTTATTGCATATATCGACGTTTCAGCCGGATTAGAGCGATTTTACGTGTACATCTTCCATCGGTAATATAAACGGAAAATCAGGAACATTTTAGTTAATTCTAATAAAAACACATTGATTTTTATCATTTGTATGTCTTTTCTTGGATCTAAATAATACGAATCCTCGCTCTATGATTTGAAGTTAAAATCCTCAAATATGGAAATATAGTGACTTTTTTCACGTTATTCATGTAGTGTGATTTTACGTATATATATTCGTTTTTACCAATATTTCGATACTACTTCACGTTTTCTCACGATATGTGATTTGGCCTTCATATCTCAGAATTTCGCAAATTTTGCATTTTTAAGCAAGTTTTCTTGCATTTTGTTTTGTACTAAAGATCATCGAATTTAGCAATATTTTGACCTTTATCATCCCCATTTCCTTTATGTGATTTAAACAAAATATCATCGAATTAGGCAATATTTGGCCGTTTTTCCACGTTTTTGTGAATTTTTAGTTTATTGTTATTATTTCATTATAAATACGAGAAAAATAATGCAAGCACATAATTGATCAGAAAATAACCTTAAATACTTCATTTTCAATCATCTATATGTTTCTCGTTAAAATACTGAGTAAGATATTGTAAAGGGGAGAAGTTCTGTTTTTATTGCATATATCGACGTTTCAGCTGGATTAGAACGGCTTTAAGTGTACATCTTCCATCGGTAATATAAAACGAAAATCAGGATTATTTTTGTTAATTTTAATTAAAACACATTGATTTTTATAATTTGTATTGGAAGCAACATCTTTATACGTCTTTTCTAGGGTCTAAAAAATACGAAACGTCGCTCTATGATTCGAAGTTAAAATTCTCAAATTTGGTATAATAATGACTTTTTTCACGTTTTTTATGTAGTTTGATATTACTAAAATATATTCATTTTTACCAATATTTTGATACTATTTCATGTAGTATCACGATATGTGATTTGGCTTTCATATTCCAGATTTTCGCATAATATTGCATTTTAAGCAAGTTTTCTTGCATTTTATTTCGTACTAAAAATCATCGATTTCAGCAATATTTTGACGTTTATCATCCCCTTTTCCTTTATATGATATAAACAAAATATCATCGAATTAGGCAATATTTTGGTGTTTTTCCACGTTTGTGTGAATTATCAGTTTATTGCTAATAATTCATTAAATATACTATAAAAACGATGCAAACACATAATTGATTAGATATTAACCTTAAACACTTCATTTTCAATCAACTATTTGTTTCTCGTTAAAATACTGAGTAAGATATTGGAAAAGGGAGAAGTTCTGTTTTTATTGCATATATCGACGTGTCAGCCGGATTAGAGAGGTTTTACGTGTACATCTTCCATCGGTAATATAAACGGAAAATCAGGAACATTTTAGTTAATTTTAATGAAAACACATTGATTTTTATCATTTGTGTGTCTTTTCTTGGATCTAAATAATACGAATCCTCGCTCTAAGATTTAAAGGTAAAATCCTCATATATGGTAATATAGTGACTTCTTTCACGTTATTCATGTAGTGTGATTTTACGTATATATATTCGTTTTTACCAATATTTCGATATTACTTCACGTTTTCTCACGATATGTGATTTGGTCTTCAAATCTCAGAATTTCGCAAATTTTGCATTTTTAAACAAGTTTTCTTGCATTTTGTTTTGTACTAAAAATCATCGAATTTAGAAATATTTTGACCTTTATCATGCCCTTTTCCTTTATGTGATTTAAACAAAATATCATAGAATTAGGCAATATTTTGCCGTTTTTCCATGTTTTTGTGAATTTTCAGTTTATTGTTATTATTTCATTAAATATACTAGAAAAATTATGCAAACACATAATATATCAGAAAATAACCTTAAATACTTCATTTTCAATCATTTATTTGTTTCTCGTTAAAATACTGAGTAAGATATTGAAAAGGGGAGAAGTTCGGTTTTTATTGCATATATCGACATTTCAGCCGGATTAGAACGGTTTTACGTGTTCATCTTCAATCGGTAATATAAACCGACAATCAGGAACATTTTAGTTAATTCTAATGAAAACACATTGATTTTTACAATTTGTATTGGAAGCAACATCTTTATTCGTCTTTTCCAGAGTCTAAAAAATACGAATCGTCGCTTTTTGATTCGAAGTTAAAATCCTCAAATTTGGCATAATAATGACTTTTTTCACGTTTTTCATGTAGTTTGATATTACGTAAATATATTCATTTTTACCAATATTTCGATACTATTTCATGTTGTATCACGATATATGATTTGGCCTTCAAATCTCAGATTTTCGCATAATATTGCATTTTAAGCAAGTTTTCTTGCATTTTGTTTCGTACTAAAAATCATCGAATTCAGCAATATTTTGACGTTTATCATCCCCTTTTCTTTCATGAGATATAAACAAAATATTATCGAATTAGGCAATATTTTGCTGTTTTTACGCGTTTGTGTGAATTTTCAGTTTATTGCTATTAATTCATTAAATATACGATAAAAACGATGCAAACACATAATTGATTAAATATTACCCTTAAACACTTCATTTTCAATCAACTATTTGTTTCTCGTTAAAATACTGAGTAAGATATTGGAAAAGGGAGAAGTTCTGTTTTTATTGCATATATCGACGTTTCAGCCGGATTAGAGCGATTTTACGTGTACATCTTCCATCGGTAATATAAACGGAAAATCAGGAACATTTTAGTTAATTCTAATAAAAACACATTGATTTTTATCATTTGTATGTCTTTTCTTGGATCTAAATAATACGAATCCTCGCTCTATGATTTGAATTTAAAATCCTCAAATATGGTAATATAGTGACTTTTTTCACGTTATTCATGTAGTGTGATTTTACGTATATATATTCGTTTTTACCAATATTTCGATACTACTTCACGTTTTCTCACGATATGTGATTTGGCCTTCATATCTGAGAATTTCGCATATTTTGCATTTTTAAGCAAGTTTTCTTGCATTTTGTTTTGTACTAAAGATCATCGAATTTAGCAATATTTTGACCTTTATCATCCCCATTTCCTTTATGTGATTTAAACAAAATATCATCGAATTAGGCAATATTTGGCCGTTTTTCCACGTTTTTGTGAATTTTTAGTTTATTGTTATTATTTCATTATAAATACGAGAAAAATAATGCAAGCACATAATTGATCAGAAAATAACCTTAAATACTTCATTTTCAATCATCTATATGTTTCTCGTTAAAATACTGAGTAAGATATTGTAAAGGGGAGAAGTTCTGTTTTTATTGCATATATCGACGTTTCAGCCGGATTAGAACGGCTTTACGTGTACATCTTCCATCGGTAATATAAACCGAAAATCAGGATTATTTTTGTTAATTTTAATTAAAACACATTGATTTTTATAATTTGTATTGGAAGCAACATCTTTATACGTCTTTTCTAGGGTCTAAAAAATACGAAACGTCGCTCTATGATTCGAAGTTAAAATTCTCAAATTTGGTATAATAATGACTTTTTTCACGTTTTTTTGTAGTTTGATATTACGTAAATATATTCATTTTTACCAATATTTTGATACTATTTCATGTAGTATCACGATATGTGATTTGGCTTTCATATTCCAGATTTTCGCATAATATTGCATTTTAAGCAAGTTTTCTTGCATTTTGTTTCGTACTAAAAATCATCGAATTCAGCAATATTTTGACGTTTATCATCCCCTTTTCCTTTATATGAAATAAACAAAATATCATCGAATTAGGTAATATTTTGGTGTTTTTCCACGTTTGTGTGAATTTTCAGTTTATTGCTAATAATTCATTAAATATACGATAAAAACGATGCAAACACATTAATTGATTAGATATTAACCTTAAACACTTCATTTTCAATCAACTATTTGTTTCTCGTTAAAATACTGAGTAAGATATTGGAAAAGGGAGAAGTTCTGTTTTTATTGCATATATCGACGTGTCAGCCGGATTAGATAGGTTTTACGTGTACATCTTCCATCGGTAATATAAACCGAAAATCAGGAACATTTTAGTTAATTTTAATGAAAACACATTGATTTTTATCATTTGTGTGTCTTTTCTTGGATCTAAATAATACGAATCCTCGCTCTAAGATTTAAAGGTAAAATCCTCATATATGGTAATATAGTGACTTCTTTCACGTTATTCATGTAGTGTGATTTTACGTATATATATTCGTTTTTACCAATATTTCGATATTACTTCACGTTTTCTTACGATATGTGATTTGGCCTTCAAATCTCAGAATTTCGCAAATTTTGCATTTTTAAACAAGTTTTCTTGCATTTTGTTTTGTACTAAAAATCATCGAATTTAGAAATATTTTGACCTTTATCATGCCCTTTTCCGTTATGTGATTTAAACAAAATATCATAGAATTAGGCAATATTTTGCCGTTTTTCCATGTTTTTGTGAATTTTCAGTTTATTGTTATTATTTCATTAAATATACGAGAAAAATTATGCAAACACATAATATATCAGAAAATAACCTTAAATACTTCATTTTCAATCATTTATTTGTTTCTCGTTAAAATACTGAGTAAGATATTGAAAAGGGGAGAAGTTCGGTTTTTATTGCACATATCGACGTTCCAGCCGGATTAGAACGGTTTTACGTGTACATCTTCAATCGGTAATATAAACCGACAATCAGGAACATTTTAGTTAATTCTAATGAAAACACATTGATTTTTACAATTTGTATTGGAAGCAACATCTTTATTCGTCTTTTCCAGAGTCTAAAAAATACGAATCGTCGCTTTTTGATTCGAAGTTAAAATCCTCAAATTTGGCATAATAATGACTTTTTTCAAGTTTTTCATGTAGTTTGATATTACGTAAATATATTCATTTTTACCAATATTTCGATACTATTTCATGTTGTATCACGATATATGATTTGGCCTTCAAATCTCAGATTTTCGCATAATATTGCATTTTAAGCAAGTTTTCTTGCATTTTGTTTCGTACTAAAAATCATCGAATTCAGCAATATTTTGACGTTTATCATCCCCTTTTCTTTCATGAGATATAAACAAAATATTATCGAATTAGGCAATATTTTGCTGTTTTTACGCGTTTGTGTGAATTTTCAGTTTATTGCTATTAATTCATTAAATATACGATAAAAACGATGCAAACACATAATTGATTAAATATTACCCTTAAACACTTCATTTTCAATCAACTATTTGTTTCTCGTTAAAATACTGAGTAAGATATTGGAAAAGGGAGAAGTTCTGTTTTTATTGCATATATCGACGTTTCAGCCGGATTAGAGCGATTTTACGTGTACATCTTCCATCGGTAATATAAACGGAAAATCAGGAACATTTTAGTTAATTCTAATAAAAACACATTGATTTTTATCATTTGTATGTCTTTTCTTGGATCTAAATAATACGAATCCTCGCTCTATGATTTGAAGTTAAAATCCTCAAATATGGTAATATAGTGACTTTTTTCACGTAATTCATGTAGTGTGATTTTACGTATATATATTCGTTTTTACCAATATTTCGATACTACTTCACGTTTTCTCACGATATGTGATTTGGCCTTCATATCTGAGAATTTCGCAAATTTTGCATTTTTAAGCAAGTTTTCTTGCATTTTGTTTTGTACTAAAGATCATCGAATTTAGCAATATTTTGACCTTTATCATCCCCATTTCCTTTATGTGATTTAAACAAAATATCATCGAATTAGGCAATATTTGGCCGTTTTTCCACGTTTTTGTGAATTTTTAGTTTATTGTTATTATTTCATTATAAATACGAGAAAAATAATGCAAGCACATAATTGATCAGAAAATAACCTTAAATACTTCATTTTCAATCATCTATATGTTTCTCGTTAAAATACTGAGTAAGATATTGTAAAGGGGAGAAGTTCTGTTTTTATTGCATATATCGACGTTTCAGCCGGATTAGAACGGCTTTACGTGTACATCTTCCATCGGTAATATAAACCGAAAATCAGGATTATTTTTGTTAATTTTAATTAAAACACATTGATTTTTATAATTTGTATTGGAAGCAACATCTTTATACGTCTTTTCTAGGGTCTAAAAAATACGAAACGTCGCTCTATGATTCAAAGTTAAAATTCTCAAATTTGGTATAATAATGACTTTTTTCACGTTTTTTATGTAGTTTGATATTACGTAAATATATTCATTTTTACCAATATTTTGATACTATTTCATGTAGTATCACGATATGTGATTTGGCTTTCATATTCCAGATTTTCGCATAATATTGCATTTTAAGCAAGTTTTCTTGCATTTTGTTTCGTACTAAAAATCATCGAATTCAGCAATATTTTGACGTTTATCATCCCCTTTTCCTTTATATGAAATAAACAAAATATCATCGAATTAGGCAATATTTTGGTGTTTTTCCACGTTTGTGTGAATTTTCAGTTTATTGCTAATAATTCATTAAATATACGATAAAAACGATGCAAACACATAATTGATTAGATATTAACCTTAAACACTTCATTTTCAATCAACTATTTGTTTCTCGTTAAAATACTGAGTAAGATATTGGAAAAGGGAGAAGTTCTGTTTTTATTGCATATATCGACGTGTCAGCCGGATTAGATAGGTTTTACGTGTACATCTTCCATCGGTAATATAAACCGAAAATCAGGAACATTTTAGTTAATTTTAATGAAAACACATTGATTTTTATCATTTGTGTGTCTTTTCTTGGATCTAAATAATACGAATCCTCGCTCTAAGATTTAAAGGTAAAATCCTCATATATGGTAATATAGTGACTTCTTTCACGTTATTCATGTAGTGTGATTTTACGTATATATATTCGTTTTTACCAATATTTCGATATTACTTCACGTTTTCTTACGATATGTGATTTGGCCTTCAAATCTCAGAATTTCGCAAATTTTGCATTTTTAAACAAGTTTTCTTGCATTTTGTTTTGTACTAAAAATCATCGAATTTAGAAATATTTTGACCTTTATCATGCCCTTTTCCTTTATGTGATTTAAACAAAATATCATAGAATTAGGCAATATTTTGCCGTTTTTCCATGTTTTTGTGAATTTTCAGTTTATTGTTATTATTTCATTAAATATACGAGAAAAATTATGCAAACACATAATATATCAGAAAATAACCTTAAATACTTCATTTTCAATCATTTATTTGTTTCTCGTTAAAATACTGAGTAAGATATTGAAAAGGGGAGAAGTTCGGTTTTTATTGCACATATCGACGTTCCAGCCGGATTAGAACGGTTTTACGTGTACATCTTCAATCGGTAATATAAACCGACAATCAGGAACATTTTAGTTAATTCTAATGAAAACACATTGATTTTTACAATTTGTATTGGAAGCAACATCTTTATTCGTCTTTTCCAGGGTCTAAAAAATACGAATCGTCGCTTTTTGATTCGAAGTTAAAATCCTCAAATTTGGCATAATAATGACTTTTTTCACGTTTTTCATGTAGTTTGATATTACGTAAATATATTCATTTTTACCAATATTTCGATACTATTTCATGTAGTATCACGATATGTGATTTGGCCTTCAAATCTCAGATTTCCGCAAAATATTGCATTTTAAGCAAGTTTTTTTGCATTTTGTTTCGTACTAAAAATCATCGAATTCAGCAATATTTTGACGTTTATCATCCCCTTTTCTTTCATGAGATATAAACAAAATATCATCGAATTAGGCAATATTTTGCTTTTTTTACACGTTTGTGTGAATTTTCATTTTATTGCTATTAATTTATTAAATATACGATAAAAACGATGCAAACACATAATTGATTAAATATTAACCTTAAACACTTCATTTTCAATCAACTATTTGTTTCTCGTTAAAATACTGAGTAAGATATTGGAAAAGGGAGAAGTTCTGTTTTTATTGCATATATCGACGTTTCAGCCGGATTAGAGCGATTTTACGTGTACATCTTTCATCGGTAATATAAACGGAAGATCAGGAACATTTTAGTTAATTCTAATGAAAACACATTGATTTTTATCATTTGTATGTCTTTTCTTGGATCTAAATAATACGAATCCTCGCTCTAAGATTTAAAGGTAAAATCCTCAAATATGGTAATATAGTGACTTTTTTCACGTTATTCATGTAGTGTGATTTTACGTATATATATTCGTTTTTACCAATATTTCGATACTACTTCACGTTTTTTCACGATATGTGATTTGGCCTTCAAATCTCAGAATTTCGCAAATTTTGCATTTTTAAACAAGTTTTCTTGCATTTTGTTTTGTACTAAAGATAATCGAATTTAGCAATATTTTGACCTTTATCATCCCCATTTCCTTTATGTGATTTAAACAAAATATCATCGAATTAGGCAATATTTTGCCGTTTTTCCACGTTTTTGTGAATTTTTAGTTTATTGTTATTATTTCATTATATATACGAGAAAAATAATGCAAGCACATAATTGATCAGAAAATAACCTTAAATACTTCATTTTCAATCATCTATATGTTTCTCGTTAAAATACTGAGTAAGATATTGTAAAGGGGAGAAGTTCTGTTTTTATTGCATATATCGACGTTTCAGCCGGATTAGAACGGTTTTACGTGTACATCTTCCATCGGTAATATAAACCGAAAATCAGGATTATTTTAGTTAATTTTAATGAAAACACATTGATTTTTATAATTTGTATTGGAAGCAACATCTTTATACGTCTTTTCTAGGGTCTACAAAATACGAAACGTCGCTCTATGATTCGAAGTTAAAATCCTCAAATTTGGTATAATAATGACTTTTTTCACGTTTTTCATGTAGTTTGATATTACGTAAATATATTCATTTTTACCAATATTTCGATACTATTTCATGTAGTATCACGATATGTGATTTGGCTTTCATATCTCAGATTTTCGCATAATATTGCATTTTAAGCTAGTTTTCTTGCATTTTGTTTCGTACTAAAAATCATCGAATTCAGCAATATTTTCATGTAGTATCACGATATGTGATTTGGCCTTCAAATCTCAGATTTACGCAAAATATTGCATTTTAAGCAAGTTTTCTTGCATTTTGTTTCGTACTAAAAATCATCGAATTCAGCAATATTTTGACGTTTATCATCCCCTTTTCTTTCATGAGATATAAACAAAATATCATCGAATTAGGCAATATTTTGCTGTTTTTACACGTTTGTGTGAATTTTTATTTTATTGCTATTAATTCATTAAATATACGATAAAAACGATGCAAACACATAATTGGGGTAGATATTAACCTTAAACACTTCATTTTCAATCAACTATTTGTTTCTCGTTAAAATACTGAGTAAGATATTGGAAAAGGGAGAAGTTCTGTTTTTATTGCATATATCGACGTTTCAGCCGGATTAGAGCGATTTTACGTGTACATCTTCCATCGGTAATATAAACGGAAAATCAGGAACATTTTAGTTAATTTTAATGAAAACACATTAATTTTTATCATTTGTGTGTCTTTTCTTGGATCTAAATAATACGAATCCTCGCTCTAAGATTTAAAGGTAAAATCCTCAAATATGGTAATATAGTGACTTCTTTCACGTTATTCATGTAGTGTGATTTTACGTATATATATTCGTTTTTACCAATATTTCGATACTACTTCACGTTTTTTCACGATATGTGATTTGGCCTTCAAATCTCAGAATTTCGCAAATTTTGCATTTTTAAACAAGTTTTCTTGCATTTTGTTTTGTACTAAAAATCATCGAATTTAGAAATATTTTGACCTTTATCATGCCCTTTTCCTTTATGTGATTTAAACAAAATATCATAGAATTAGGCAATATTTTGCCTTTTTTCCATGTTTTTGTGAATTTTCAGTTTATTGTTATTATTTCATTAAATATACGAGAAAAATTATGCAAACACATAATATATCAGAAAATAACCTTAAATACTTCATTTTCAATCATTTATTTGTTTCTCGTTAAAATACTGAGTAAGATATTGAAAAGGGGAGAAGTTCGGTTTTTATTGCACATATCGACGTTTCAGCCGGATTAGAACGGTTTTACGTGTACATCTTCAATCGGTAATATAAACCGACAATCAGGAACATTTTAGTTAATTCTAATGAAAACACATTGATTTTTACAATTTGTATTGGAAGCAACATCTTTATTCGTCTTTTCCAGGGTCTAAAAAATACGAATCGTCGCTTTTTTGATTCGAAGTTAAAATCCTCAAATTTGGCATAATAATGACTTTTTTCACGTTTTTCATGTAGTTTGATATTACGTAAATATATTCATTTTTACCAATATTTCGATACTATTTCATGTAGTATCACGATATGTGATTTGCCCTTCAAATCTCAGATTTCCGCAAAATATTGCATTTTAAGCAAGTTTTCTTGCATTTTGTTTCGTACTAAAAATCATCGAATTCAGCAATATTTTGACGTTTATCATCCCCTTTTCTTTCATGAGATATAAACAAAATATCATCGAATTAGGCAATATTTTGCTTTTTTTACACGTTTGTGTGAATTTTCATTTTATTGCTATTAATTCATTAAATATACGATAAAAACGATGCAAACACATAATTGATTAAATATTAACCTTAAACACTTCATTTTCAATCAACTATTTGTTTCTCGTTAAAATACTGAGTAAGATATTGGCAAAGGGAGAAGTTCTGTTTTTATTGCATATATCGACGTTTCAGCCGGATTAGAGCGATTTTACGTGTACATCTTTCATCGGTAATATAAACGGAAGATCAGGAACATTTTAGTTAATTCTAATGAAAACACATTGATTTTTATCATTTGTATGTCTTTTCTTGGATCTAAATAATACGAATCCTCGCTCTATGATTTGAAGTTAAAATCCTCAAATATGGTAATATAGTGATTTTTTTCACGTTATTCATGTAGTGTGATTTTACGTATATATATTCGTTTTTACCAAAATTTCGATACTACTTCACGTTTTCTCACGATATGTGATTTGGCCTTCAAATCTCAGAATTTCGCAAATTTTGCATTTTTAAGCAAGTTTTCTTGCATTTTGTTTTGTACTAAAGATAATCGAATTTAGCAATATTTTGACCTTTATCATCCCCATTTCCTTTATGTGATTTAAACAAAATATCATCGAATTAGGCAATATTTTGCCGTTTTTCCACGTTTTTGTGAATTTTTAGTTTATTGTTATTATTTCATTATATATACGAGAAAAATAATGCAAGCACATAATTGATCAGAAAATAACCTTAAATACTTCATTTTCAATCATCTATATGTTTCTCGTTAAAATACTGAGTAAGATATTGTAAAGGGGAGAAGTTCTGTTTTTATTGCATATATCGACGTTTCAGCCGGATTAGAACGGTTTTACGTGTACATCTTCCATCGGTAATATAAACCGAAAATCAGGATTATTTTAGTTAATTTTAATGAAAACACATTGATTTTTATAATTTGTATTGGAAGCAACATCTTTATACGTCTTTTCTAGGGTCTACAAAATACGAAACGTCGCTCTATGATTCGAAGTTAAAATCCTCAAATTTGGTATAATAATGACTTTTTTCACGTTTTTCATGTAGTTTGATATTACGTAAATATATTCATTTTTACCAATATTTCGATACTATTTCATGTAGTATCACGATATGTGATTTGGCTTTCATATCTCAGATTTTCGCATAATATTGCATTTTAAGCTAGTTTTCTTGCATTTTGTTTCGTACTAAAAATCATCGAATTCAGCAATATTTTGACGTTTATCATCCCCTTTTCCTTTATGTTATATAAACAAAATATCATCGAATTAGGCAATATTTTGGTGTTTTTCCACGTTTGTGTGAATTTTCAGTTTATTGCTAATAATTCATTAAATATACGATAAAAACGATGCAAACACATAATTGATTAGATATTAACCTTAAACACTTCATTTTCAATCAACTATTTGTTTCTCGTTAAAATACTGAGTAAGATATTGGAAAAGGGAGAAGTTCTGTTTTTATTGCATATATCGACGTGTCAGCCGGATTAGAGAGGTTTTACGTGTACATCTTCCTTCGGTAATATAAACGGAAAATCAGGAACATTTTAGTTAATTTTAATGAAAACACATTAATTTTTATCATTTGTGTGTCTTTTCTTGGATCTAAATAATACGAATCCTCGCTCTAAGATTTAAAGGTAAAATCCTCAAATATGGTAATATAGTGACTTTTTTCACGTTATTCATGTAGTGTGATTTTACGTATATTTATTCGTTTTTACCAATATTTCGATACTACTTCACGTTTTTTCACGATATGTGATTTGGCCTTCAAATCTCAGAATTTCGCAAATTTTGCATTTTTAAACAAGTTTTCTTGCATTTTGTTTTGTACTAAAAATCATCGAATTTAGAAATATTTTGACCTTTATCATGCCCTTTTCCTTTATGTGATTTAAACAAAATATCATAGAATTAGGCAATATTTTGCCGTTTTTCCATGTTTTTGTAAATTTTCAGTTTATTGTTATTATTTCATTAAATATACTAGAAAAATTATGCAAACACATAATATATCAGAAAATAACCTTAAATACTTCATTTTCAATCATTTATTTGTTTCTCGTTAAAATACTGAGTAAGATATTGAAAAGGGGAGAAGTTCGGTTTTTATTGCATATATCGACGTTTCAGCCGGATTAGAACGGTTTTACGTGTACATCTTCCATCGGTAATATAAACCGAAAATCAGGAACATTTTAGTTAATTCTAATGAAAACACATTGATTTTTAACATTTGTATTGGAAACAACATTGTCATATGTCTTTTCTTGGATCTAAACAATATGAAACCTCGCTCTATGATTTGAAGTTAAAATCCTCAAAAATGGTAATATAGTGACTTTTTTCACGTTATTCATATAGTATGATTTTACGTATATATATTCGTTTTTACCAATATTTCGATACTACTTCATATTTTCTCACGATATGTGATTTGGCCTTCATATCTCAGAATTTCGCAAATTTTGCATTTTTAAGCAAGTTTTCTTGCATTTTGTTTTGTACTAAAAATCATCGAATTTAGCAATATTTTGACCTTTATCATCCCCTTTTCCTTTATGTGATTTAAACAAAATATCATAGAATTAGGATATATTTTGCCGTTTTTACACGTTTTAGTGAATTTTTAGTTTATTGTTATTATTTCATTATATATACGAGAAAAATTATGGAAGCACGTAATTGATCAGAAAATAACCTTAAATACTTCATTTTCAATCATCTATATGTTTCTCGTTAAAATACTGAGTAAGATATTGTAAAGGGGAGAAGTTCTGTTTTTATTGCATATATCGACGTTTCAGCCGGATTAGAACGGCTTTACGTGTACATCTTCCGTCGGTAATATAAACCGAAAATCAGGATTATTTTTGTTAATTTTAATTAAAACACATTGATTTTTATAATTTGTATTGGAAGCAACATCTTTATACGTCTTTTCTACTGTCTAAAAAATACGAAACGTCGCTCTATGATTCGAAGTTAAAATTCTCAAATTTGGTATAATAATGACTTTTTTCACGTTTTTTATGTAGTTTGATATTACGTAAATATATTCATTTTTACCAATATTTTGATACTATTTCATGTAGTATCACGATATGTGATTTGGCTTTCATATTCCAGATTTTCGCATAATATTGCATTTTAAGCAAGTTTTCTTGCATTTTGTTTCGTACTAAAAATCATCGAATACAGCAATATTTTGACGTTTATCATCCCCTTTTCCTTTATATGATATAAACAAAATATCATCGAATTAGGCAATATTTTGGTGTTTTTCCACGTTTGTGTGAATTTTCAGTTTATTGCTAATAATTCATTAAATATACGATAAAAACGATGCAAACACATAATTGATTAGATATTAACCTTAAACACTTCATTTTCAATCAACTATTTGTTTCTCGTTAAAATACTGAGTAAGATATTGGAAAAGGGAGAAGTTCTGTTTTTATTGCATATATCGACGTGTCAGCCGGATTAGAGAGGTTTTACGTGTACATCTTCCATCGGTAATATAAACGGAAAATCAGGAACATTTTAGTTAATTTTAATGAAAACACATTGATTTTTATCATTTGTGTGTCTTTTCTTGGATCTAAATAATACGAATCCTCGCTCTAAGATTTAAAGGTAAAATCCTCAAATATGGTAATATAGTGACTTCTTTCACGTTATTCATGTAGTGTGATTTTACGTATATATATTCGTTTTTACCAATATTTCGATACTACTTCACGTTTTCTCACGATATGTGATTTGGCCTTCAAATCTCAGAATTCCGCAAATTTTGCATTTTTAAACAAGTTTTCTTGCATTTTGTTTTGTACTAAAAATCATCGAATTTAGAAATATTTTGACCTTTATCATGCCCTTTTCCTTTATGTGATTTAAACAAAATATCATAGAATTAGGCAATATTTTGCCGTTTTTCCATGTTTTTGTGAATTTTCAGTTTATTGTTATTATTTCATTAAATATACGAGAAAAATTATTCAAACACATAATATATCAGAAAATAACCTTAAATACTTCATTTTCAATCATTTATTTGTTTCTCGTTAAAATACTGAGTAAGATATTGAAAAGGGGAGAAGTTCGGTTTTTATTGCATATATCGACGTTTCAGCCGGATTAGAACGGTTTTACGTGTACATCTTCAATCGGTAATATAAACCGACAATCAGGAACATTTTAGTTAATTCTAATGAAAACACATTGATTTTTACAATTTGTATTGGAAGCAACATCTTTATTCGTCTTTTCCAGGGTCTAAAAAATACGAATCGTCGCTTTTTGATTCGAAGTTAAAATCCTCAAATTTGGCATAATAATGACTTTTTTCACGTTTTTCATGTAGTTTGATATTACGTAAATATATTCATTTTTACCAATATTTCGATACTATTTCATGTACTATCACGATATGTGATTTGGCCTTCAAATCTCAGATTTCCGCAAAATATTGCATTTTAAGCAAGTTTTCTTGCATTTTGTTTCGTACTAAAAATCATTGAATTCAGCAATATTTTGACGTTTATCATCCCCTTTTCTTTCATGAGATATAAACAAAATATCATCGAATTAGGCAATATTTTGCTGTTTTTACACGTTTGTGTTAATTTTCATTTTATTGCTATTAATTCATTAAATATACGATAAAAACGATGCAAACACATAATTGATTAAATATTAACCTTAAACACTTCATTTTCAATCAACTATTTGTTTCTCGTTAAAATACTGAGTAAGATATTGGAAAAGGGAGAAGTTCTGTTTTTATTGCATATATCGACGTTTCAGCCGGATTAGAGCGATTTTACGTGTACATCTTTCATCGGTAATATAAACGGAAAATCAGGAACATTTTAGTTAATTCTAATGAAAACACATTGATTTTTATCATTTGTATGTCTTTTCTTGGATCTAAATAATACGAATCCTCGCTCTATGATTTGAAGTTAAAATCCTCAAATATGGTAATATAGTGACTTTTTTCACGTTATTCATGTAGTGTGATTTTACGTATATATATTCGTTTTTACCAATATTTCGATACTACTTCACGTTTTCTCACGATATGTGATTTGGCCTTCAAATCTCAGAATTTCGCAAATTTTGCATTTTTAACCAAGTTTTCTTGCATTTTGTTTTGTACTAAAGATCATCGAATTTAGCAATATTTTGACCTTTATCATCCCCATTTCCTTTATGTGATTTAAACAAAATATCATCGAATTAGGCAATATTTTGCCGTTTTTCCACGTTTTTGTGAATTTTTAGTTTATTGTTATTATTTCATTATATATACGAGAAAAATAATGCAAGCACATAATTGATCAGAAAATAACCTTAAATACTTCATTTTCAATCATCTATATGTTTCTCGTTAAAATACTGAGTAAGATATTGTAAAGGGGAGAAGTTCTGTTTTTATTGCATATATCGACGTTTCAGCCGGATTAGAACGGTTTTACGTGTACATCTTCCATCGGTAATATAAACCGAAAATCAGGATTATTTTAGTTAATTTTAATGAAAACACATTGATTTTTATAATTTGTATTGGAAGCAACATCTTTATACGTCTTTTCTAGGGTCTACAAAATACGAAACGTCGCTCTATGATTCGAAGTTAAAATCCTCAAATTTGGTATAATAATGACTTTTTTCACGTTTTTCATGTAGTTTGATATTACGTAAATATATTCATTTTTACCAATATTTCGATACTATTTCATGTAGTATCACGATATGTGATTTGGCTTTCATATTCCAGATTTTCGCATAATATTGCATTTTAAGCAAGTTTTCTTGCATTTTGTTTCGTACTAAAAATCATCGAATTCAGCAATATTTTGACGTTTATCATCCCCTTTTCCTTTATATGATATAAACAAAATATCATCGAATTAGGCAATATTTTGGTGTTTTTCCACGTTTGTGTGAATTTTCAGTTTATTGCTAATAATTCATTAAATATACGATAAAAACGATGCAAACACATAATTGATTAGATATTAACCTTAAACACTTCATTTTCAATCAACTATTTGTTTCTCGTTAAAATACTGAGTAAGATATTGGAAAAGGGAGAAGTTCTGTTTTTATTGCATATATCGACGTGTCAGCCGGATTAGAGAGGTTTTACGTGTACATCTTCCATCGGTAATATAAACGGAAAATCAGGAACATTTTAGTTAATTTTAATGAAAACACATTGATTTTTATCATTTGTGTGTCTTTTCTTGGATCTAAATAATACGAATCCTCGCTCTAAGATTTAAAGGTAAAATCCTCAAATATGGTAATATAGTGACTTCTTTCACGTTATTCATGTAGTGTGATTTTACGTATATATATTCGTTTTTACCAATATTTCGATACTACTTCACGTTTTCTCACGATATGTGATTTGGCCTTCAAATCTCAGAATTCCGCAAATTTTGCATTTTTAAACAAGTTTTCTTGCATTTTGTTTTGTACTAAAAATCATCGAATTTAGAAATATTTTGACCTTTATCATGCCCTTTTCCTTTATGTGATTTAAACAAAATATCATAGAATTAGGCAATATTTTGCCGTTTTTCCATGTTTTTGTGAATTTTCAGTTTATTGTTATTATTTCATTAAATATACGAGAAAAATTATTCAAACACATAATATATCAGAAAATAACCTTAAATACTTCATTTTC
Source organism: Procambarus clarkii (assembly GCF_040958095.1). Taxonomy (NCBI): domain Eukaryota; kingdom Metazoa; phylum Arthropoda; class Malacostraca; order Decapoda; family Cambaridae; genus Procambarus; species Procambarus clarkii. The sequence goes on along the minus strand of NC_091202.1, from coordinate 8,904,757 downwards.
AATCATTTATTTGTTTCTCGTTAAAATACTGAGTAAGATATTGAAAAGGGGAGAAGTTCGGTTTTTATTGCATATATCGACGTTTCAGCCGGATTAGAACGGTTTTACGTGTACATCTTCAATCGGTAATATAAACCGACAATCAGGAACATTTTAGTTAATTCTAATGAAAACACATTGATTTTTACAATTTGTATTGGAAGCAACATCTTTATTCGTCTTTTCCAGGGTCTAAAAAATACGAATCGTCGCTTTTTGATTCGAAGTTAAAATCCTCAAATTTTGCATAATAATGACTTTTTTCACGTTTTTCATGTAGTTTGATATTACGTAAATATATTCATTTTTACCAATATTTCGATACTATTTCATGTACTATCACGATATGTGATTTGGCCTTCAAATCTCAGATTTCCGCAAAATATTGCATTTTAAGCAAGTTTTCTTGCATTTTGTTTCGTACTAAAAATCATCGAATTCAGCAATATTTTGACGTTTATCATCCCCTTTTCTTTCATGAGATATAAACAAAATATCATCGAATTAGGCAATATTTTGCTGTTTTTACACGTTTGTGTTAATTTTTATTTTATTGCTATTAATTCATTAAATATACGATAAAAACGATGCAAATACATAATTGATTAAATATTAACCTTAAACACTTCATTTTCAATCAACTATTTGTTTCTCGTTAAAATACTGAGTAAGATAATGGAAAAGGGAGAAGTTCTGTTTTTATTGCATATATCGACGTTTCAGCCGGATTAGAGCGATTTTACGTGTACATCTTTCATCGGTAATATAAACGGAAAATCAGGAACATTTTAGTTAATTCTAATGAAAACACATTGATTTTTATCATTTGTATGTCTTTTCTTGGATCTAAATAATACGAATCCTCGCTCTATGATTTGAAGTTAAAATCCTCAAATATGGTAATATAGTGACTTTTTTCACGTTATTCATGTAGTGTGATTTTACGTATATATATTCGTTTTTACCAATATTTCGATACTACTTCACGTTTTCTCACGATATGTGATTTGGCCTTCAAATCTCAGAATTTCGCAAATTTTGCATTTTTAAGCAAGTTTTCTTGCATTTTGTTTTGTACTAAAAATCATCGAATTTAGCAATATTTTGACGTTTATCATCCCCATTTCCTTTATGTGATTTAAACAAAATATCATCGAATTAGGCAATATTTTCCCGTTTTTCCACGTTTTTGTGAATTTTTAGTTTATTGTTATTATTTCATTATATATACGAGAAAAATAATGCAAGCACATAATTGATTAGAAAATAACCTTAAATACTTCATTTTCAATCATATGTATGTTTCTCGTTAAAATACTGAGTAAGATATTGTAAAGGGGAGAAGTTCTGTTTTTATTGCATATATCGACGTTTCAGCCGGATTAGAACGGTTTTACGTGTACATCTTCCATCGGTAATATAAACCGAAAATCAGGATTATTTTAGTTAATTTTAATGAAAACACATTGATTTTTATAATTTGTATTGGAAGCAACATCTTTATACGTCTTTTCTAGGGTCTACAAAATACGAAACGTCGCTCTATGATTCGAAGTTAAAATCCTCAAATTTGGTATAATAATGACTTTTTTCACGTTTTTCATGTAGTTTGATATTACGTAAATATATTCATTTTTACCAATATTTCGATACTATTTCATGTAGTATCACGATATGTGATTTGGCTTTCATATCTCAGATTTTTGCATAATATTGCATTTTAAGCAAGTTTTCTTGCATTTTGTTTCGTACTAAAAAATCATCGAATTCAGCAATATTTTGACGTTTATCATCCCCTTTTCCTTTATGTGATATAAACAAAATATCATCGAATTAGGCAATATTTTGGTGTTTTTCCACGTTTGTGTGAATTTTCAGTTTATTGCTAATAATTCATTAAATATACGATAAAAACGATGCAAACACATAATTGATTAGATATTAACCTTAAACACTTCATTTTCAATCAACTATTTGTTTCTCGTTAAAATACTGAGTAAGATATTGGAAAAGGGAGAAGTTCTGTTTTTATTGCATATATCGACGTGTCAACCGGATTAGAGAGGTTTTACGTGTACATCTTCCATCGGTAATATAAACGGAAAATCAGGAACATTTTAGTTAATTTTAATGAAAACACATTGATTTTTATCATTTGTGTGTCTTTTCTTGGATCTAAATAATACGAATCCTCGCTCTAAGATTTAAAGGTAAAATCCTCAAATATGGTAATATAGTGACTTTTTTCACGTTATTCATGTAGTGTGATTTTGCGTATATATATTCGTTTTTACCAATATTTCGATACTACTTCACGTTTTCTCACGATATGTGATTTGGCCTTCAAATCTCAGAATTTCGCAAATTTTGCATTTTTAAACAAGTTTTCTTGCATTTTGTTTTGTACTAAAAATCATCGAATTTAGAAATATTTTGACCTTTATCAAGCCCTTTTCCTTTATGTGATTTAAACAAAATATCATAGAATTAGGCAATATTTTGCCGTTTTTCCATGTTTTTGTGAATTTTCAGTTTATTGTTATTATTTCATTAAATATACGAGAAAAATTATGCAAACACATAATATATCAGAAAATAACCTTAAATACTTCATTTGCAATCATTTATTAGTTTCTCGTTAAAATACTGAGTAAGATATTGAAAAGGGGAGAAGTTCGGTTTTTATTGCATATATCGACGTTTCAGCCGGATTAGAACGGTTTTACGTGTACATCTTCAATCGGTAATATAAACCGACAATCAGGAACATTTTAGTTAATTCTAATAAAACACATTGATTTTTACAATTTGTATTGGAAGCAACATCTTTATTCGTCTTTTCCAGGGTCTAAAAAATACGAATCGTCGCTTTTTGATTCGAAGTTAAAATCCTCAAATTTGGCATAATAATGACTTTTTTCACGTTTTTCATGTAGTTTGATATTACGTAAATATATTCATTTTTACCAATATTTCGATACTATTTCATGTACTATCACGATATGTGATTTGGCCTTCAAATCTCAGATTTCCGCAAAATATTGCATTTTAAGCAAGTTTTCTTGCATTTTGTTTCGTACTAAAAATCATCGAATTCAGCAATATTTTGACGTTTATCATCCCCTTTTCTTTCATGAGATATAAACAAAATCTCATCGAATTAGGCAATATTTTGCTGTTTTTACACGTTTGTGTTAATTTTCATTTTATTGCTATTAATTCATTAAATATACGATAAAAACGATGCAAATACATAATTGATTAAATATTAACCTTAAACACTTCATTTTCAATCAACTATTTGTTTCTCGTTAAAATACTGAGTAAGATATTGGAAAAGGGAGAAGTTCTGTTTTTATTGCATATATCGACGTTTCAGCCGGATTAGAGCGATTTTACGTGTACATCTTTCATCGGTAATATAAACGGAAAATCAGGAACATTTTAGTTAATTCTAATGAAAACACATTGATTTTTATCATTTGTATGTCTTTTCTTGGATCTAAATAATACGAATCCTCGCTCTATGATTTGAAGTTAAAATCCTCAAATATGGTAATATAGTGACTTTTTTCACGTTATTCATGTAGTGTGATTTTACGTATATATATTCGTTTTTACCAATATTTCGATACTACTTCACGTTTTCTCACGATATGTGATTTGGCCTTCAAATCTCAGAATTTCGCAAATTTTGCATTTTTAAGCAAGTTTTCTTGCATTTTGTTTTGTACTAAAGATCATCGAATTTAGCAATATTTTGACCTTTATCATCCCCATTTCCTTTATGTGATTTAAACAAAATATCATCGAATTAGGCAATATTTTGCCGTTTTTCCACGTTTTTGTGAATTTTTAGTTTATTGTTATTATTTCATTATATATACGAGAAAAATAATGCAAGCACATAATTGATCAGAAAATAACCTTAAATACTTCATTTTCAATCATCTGTATGTTTCTCGTTAAAATACTGAGTAAGATATTGTAAAGGGGAGAAGTTCTGTTTTTATTGCATATATCGACGTTTCAGCCGGATTAGAACGGTTTTACGTGTACATCTTCCATCGGTAATATAAACCGAAAATCAGGATTATTTTACTTAATTTTAATGAAAACACATTGATTTTTATAATTTGTATTGGAAGCAACATCTTTATACGTCTTTTCTAGGGTCTACAAAATACGAAACGTCGCTCTATGATTCGAAGTTAAAATCCTCAAATTTGGTATAATAATGACTTTTTTCACGTTTTTCATGTAGTTTGATATTACGTAAATATATTCATTTTTACCAATATTTCGATACTATTTCATGTAGTATCACGATATGTGATTTGGCTTTCATATCTCAGATTTTTGCATAATATTGCATTTTAAGCAAGTTTTCTTGCATTTTGTTTCGTACTAAAAAATCATCGAATTCAGCAATATTTTGACGTTTATCATCCCCTTTTCCTTTATGTGATATAAACAAAATATCATCGAATTAGGCAATATTTTGGTGTTTTTCCACGTTTGTGTGAATTTTCAGTTTATTGCTAATAATTCATTAAATATACGATAAAAACGATGCAAACACATAATTGATTAGATATTAACCTTAAACACTTCATTTTCAATCAACTATTTGTTTCTCGTTAAAATACTGAGTAAGATATTGGAAAAGGGAGAAGTTCTGTTTTTATTGCATATATCGACGTGTCAGCCGGATTAGAGAGGTTTTACGTGTACATCTTCCATCGGTAATATAAACGGAAAATCAGGAACATTTTAGTTAATTTTAATGAAAACACATTGATTTTTATCATTTGTGTGTCTTTTCTTGGATCTAAATAATACGAATCCTCGCTCTAAGATTTAAAGGTAAAATCCTCAAATATGGTAATATAGTGACTTTTTTCACGTTATTCATGTAGTGTGATTTTGCGTATATATATTCGTTTTTACCAATATTTCGATACTACTTCACGTTTTCTCACAATATGTGATTTGGCCTTCAAATCTCAGAATTTCGCAAATTTTGCATTTTTAAACAAGTTTTCTTGCATTTTGTTTTGTACTAAAAATCATCGAATTTAGAAATATTTTGACCTTTATCATGCCCTTTTCCTTTATGTGATTTAAACAAAATATCATAGAATTAGGCAATATTTTGCCGTTTTTCCATGTTTTTGTGAATTTTCAGTTTATTGTTATTATTTCATTAAATATACGAGAAAAATTATGCAAACACATAATATATCAGAAAATAACCTTAAATACTTCATTTGCAATCATTTATTAGTTTCTCGTTAAAATACTGAGTAAGATATTGAAAAGGGGAGAAGTTCGGTTTTTATTGCATATATCGACGTTTCAGCCGGATTAGAACGGTTTTACGTGTACATCTTCAATCGGTAATATAAACCGACAATCAGGAACATTTTAGTTAATTCTAATGAAAACACATTGATTTTTACAATTTGTATTGGAAGCAACATCTTTATTCGTCTTTTCCAGGGTCTAAAAAATACGAATCGTCGCTTTTTGATTCGAAGTTAAAATCCTCAAATTTGGCATAATAATGACTTTTTTCACGTTTTTCATGTAGTTTGATATTACGTAAATATATTCATTTTTACCAATATTTCGATACTATTTCATGTACTATCACGATATGTGATTTGGCCTTCAAATCTCAGATTTCCGCAAAATATTGCATTTTAAGCAAGTTTTCTTGCATTTTGTTTCGTACTAAAAATCATCGAATTCAGCAATATTTTGACGTTTATCATCCCCTTTTCTTTCATGAGATATAAACAAAATATCATCGAATTAGGCAATATTTTGCTGTTTTTACACGTTTGTGTTAATTTTCATTTTATTGCTATTAATTCATTAAATATACGATAAAAACGATGCAAATACATAATTGATTAAATATTAACCTTAAACACTTCATTTTCAATCAACTATTTGTTTCTCGTTAAAATACTGAGTAAGATATTGGAAAAGGGAGAAGTTCTGTTTTTATTGCATATATCGACGTTTCAGCCGGATTAGAGCGATTTTACGTGTACATCTTTCATCGGTAATATAAACGGAAAATCAGGAACATTTTAGTTAATTCTAATGAAAACACATTGATTTTTATCATTTGTATGTCTTTTCTTGGATCTAAATAATACGAATCCTCGCTCTATGATTTGAAGTTAAAATCCTCAAATATGGAAATATAGTGACTTTTTTCACGTTATTCATGTAGTGTGATTTTACGTATATATATTCGTTTTTACCAATATTTCGATACTACTTCACGTTTTCTCACGATATGTGATTTGGCCATCAAATCTCAGAATTTCGCAAATTTTGCATTTTTAAGCAAGATTTCTTGCATTTTGTTTTGTACTAAAGATCATCGAATTTAGCAATATTTTGACCTTTATCATCCCCATTTCCTTTATGTGATTTAAACAAAATATCATCGAATTAGGCAATATTTTGCCGTTTTTCCACGTTTTTGTGAATTTTTAGTTTATTGTTATTATTTCATTAAATATACGAGAAAAATAATGCAAGCACATAATTGATCAGAAAATAACCTTAAATACTTCATTTTCAATCATCTATATGTTTCTCGTTAAAATACTGAGTAAGATATTGTAAAGGGGAGAAGTTCTGTTTTTATTGCATATATCGACGTTTCAGTCGGATTAGAACGGTTTTACGTGTACATCTTCCATCGGTAATATAAACCGAAAATCAGGATTATTTTAGTTAATTTTAATGAAAACACATTGATTTTTATAATTTGTATTGGAAGCAACATCTTTATACGTCTTTTCTAGGGTCTACAAAATACGAAACGTCGCTCTATGATTCGAAGTTAAAATCCTCAAATTTGGTATAATAATGACTTTTTTCACGTTTTTCATGTAGTTTGATATTACGTAAATATATTCATTTTTACCAATATTTCGATACTATTTCATGTAGTATCACGATATGTGATTTGGCCTTCATATCTCAGAATTTCGCAAATTTTGCATTTTTAAGCAAGTTTTCTTGCATTTTGTTTTGTACTAAAAATCATCGAATTTAGCAATATTTTGACCTTTATCATCCCCTTTTCCTTTATGTGATTTAAACAAAATATTATCGAATTAGGATATATTTTGCCGTTTTTACACGTTTTTGTGAATTTTTAGTTTATTGTTATTATTTCATTATATATACGAGAAAAATTATGGAAGCACGTAATTGATCAGAAAATAACCTTAAATACTTCATTTTCAATCATCTATATGTTTCTCGTTAAAATACTGAGTAAGATATTGAAAAGGGGAGAAGTTCGGTTGTTATTGCATATATCGACGTTTCAGCCGGATTAGAACGGTTTTACGTGTACATCTTCAATCGGTAATATAAACCGACAATCAGGAACATTTTAGTTAATTCTAATGAAAACACATTGATTTTTACAATTTGTATTGGAAGCAACATCTTTATTCGTCTTTTCCAGAGTCTAAAAAATACGAATCGTCGCTTTTTGATTCGAAGTTAAAATCCTCAAATTTGGCATAATAATGACTTTTTTCACGTTTTTCATGTAGTTTGATATTACGTGAATATATTCATTTTTACCAATATTTCGATACTATATCATGTAGTATCACGATATGTGATTTGGCCTTCAAATCTCAGATTTTCGCAAAATATTGCATTTTAAGCAAGTTTTCTTGCATTTTGTTTCGTACTAAAAATCATCGAATTCAGCAATATTTTGACGTTTATCATCCCCTTTTCTTTCATGAGATACAAACAAAATATTATTGAATTAGGCAATATTTTGCTGTTTTTACGCGTTTGTGTGAATTTTCAGTTTATTGCTATTAATTCATTAAATATACGATAAAAACGATGCAAACACATAATTGATTAAATATTAACCTTAAACACTTCATTTTCAATCAACTATTTGTTTTCGTTAAAATACTGAGTAAGATAATGGAAAAGGGAGAAGTTCTGTTTTTATTGCATATATCGACGTTTCAGCCGGATTAGAGCGATTTTACGTGTACATCTTCCATCGGTAATATAAACGGAAAATCAGGAACATTTTAGTTAATTCTAATGAAAACACATTGAATTTTATCATTTGTATGTCTTTTCTTGGATCTAAATAATACGAATCCTCGCTCTATGATTTGAAGTTAAAATCCTCAAATATGGTAATATAGTGACTTTTTTCACGTTATTCATGTAGTGTGATTTTACGTATATATATTCGTTTTTACCAATATTTCGATACTACTTCACGTTTTCTCACGATATGTGATTTGGCCTTCATATCTCAGAATTTCGCAAATTTTGCATTTTTAGCAAGTTTTCTTGCATTTTGTTTTGTACTAAAGATCATCGAATTTAGCAATATTTTGACCTTTATCATCCCCATTTCCTTTATGTGATTTAAACAAAATATCATCGAATTAGGCAATATTTTGCCGTTTTTCCACGTTTTTGTGAATTTTTAGTTTATTGTTATTATTTCATTATATATACGAGAAAAATAATGCAAGCACATAATTGATCAGAAAATAACCTTAAATACTTCATTTTCAATCATCTATATGTTTCTCGTTAAAATACTGAGTAAGATATTGTAAAGGGGAGAAGTTCTGTTTTTATTGCATATATCGACGTTTCAGCCGGATTAGAACGGCTTTACGTGTACATCTTCCATCGGTAATATAAACCGAAAATCAGGATTATTTTTGTTAATTTTAATTAAAACACATTGATTTTTATAATTTGTATTGGAAGCAACATTTTTATACGTCTTTTCTAGGGTCTAAAAAATACGAAACGTCGCTCTATGATTCGAAGTTAAAATCCTCAAATTTGGTATAATAATGACTTTTTTCACGTTTTTTATGTTGTTTGATATTACGTAAATAACATTTTTACCAATATTTTGATACTATTTCATGTAGTATCACGATATGTGATTTGGCTTTCATATTCCAGATTTTCGCATAATATTGCATTTTAAGCAAGTTTTCTTGCATTTTGTTTCGTACTAAAAATCATCGAATTCAGCAATATTTTGACGTTTATCATCCCCTTTTCCTATATATGATATAAACAAAATATCATCGAATTAGGCAATATTTTGGTGTTTTTCCACGTTTGTGTGAATTTTCAGTTTATTGCTAATAATTCATTAAATATACGATAAAAACGATGCAAACACATAATTGATTAGATATTAACCTTAAACACTTCATTTTCAATCAACTATTTGTTTCTCGTTAAAATACTGAGTAAGATATTGGAAAAGGGAGACGTTCTGTTTTTATTGCATATATCGACGTGTCAGCCAGATTAGAGAGGTTTTACGTGTACATCTTCCATCGGTAATATAAACGGAAAATCAGGAACATTTTAGTTAATTTTAATGAAAACACATTGATTTTTGTCATTTGTGTGTCTTTTCTTGGATCTAAATAATACGAATCCTCTTTCTAAGATTTAAAGGTAAAATCCTCAAATATGGTAATATAGTGACTTCTTTCACGTTATTCATGTAGTGTGATTTTACGTATATATATTCGTTTTTACCAATATTTCGATACTACTTCACGTTTTCTCACGATATGTGATTTGGCCTTCAAATCTCAGAATTCCGCAAATTTTGCATTTTTAAACAAGTTTTCTTGCATTTTGTTTTGTACTAAAAATCATCGAATTTAGAAATATTTTGACCTTTATCATGCCCTTTTCCTTTATGTGATTTAAACAAAATATCATAGAATTAGGCAATATTTTGCCGTTTGTCCATGTTTTTGTGAATTTTCAGTTTATTGTTATTATTTCATTAAATATACGAGAAAAATTATGCAAACACATAATATATCAGAAAATAACCTTAAATACTTCATTTTCAATCATTTATTTGTTTCTCGTTAAAATACTGAGTAAGATATTGAAAAGGGGAGAAGTTCGGTTTTTATTGCATATATCGACGTTTCAGCCGGATTAGAACGGTTTTACGTGTACATCTTCAATCGGTAATATAAACCGACAATCAGGAACATTTTAGTTAATTCTAATGAAAACACATTGATTTTTACAATTTGTATTGGAAGCAACATCTTTATTCGTCTTTTCCAGGGTCTAAAAAATACGAATCGTCGCTTTTTGATTCGAAGTTAAAATCCTCAAATTTGGCATAATAATGACTTTTTTCACGTTTTTCATGTAGTTTGATATTACGTAAATATATTCATTTTTACCAATATTTCGATACTATTTCATGTACTATCACGATATGTGATTTGGCCTTCAAATCTCAGATTTCCGCAAAATATTGCATTTTAAGCAAGTTTTCTTGCATTTTGTTTCGTACTAAAAATCATCGAATTCAGCAATATTTTGACGTTTATCATCCCCTTTTCTTTCATGAGATATAAACAAAATATCATCGAATTAGGCAATATTTTGCTGTTTTTACACGTTTGTGTTAATTTTCATTTTATTGCTATTAATTCATTAAATATACGATAAAAACGATGCAAATACATAATTGATTAAATATTAACCTTAAACACTTCATTTTCAATCAACTATTTGTTTCTCGTTAAAATACTGAGTAAGATATTGGAAAAGGGAGAAGTTCTGTTTTTATTGCATATATCGACGTTTCAGCCGGATTAGAGCGATTTTACGTGTACATCTTTCATCGGTAATATAAACGGAAAATCAGGAACATTTTAGTTAATTCTAATGAAAACACATTGATTTTTATCATTTGTATGTCTTTTCTTGGATCTAAATAATACGAATCCTCGCTCTATGATTTGAAGTTAAAATCCTCAAATATGGAAATATTGTGACTTTTTTCACGTTATTCATGTAGTGTGATTTTACGTATATATATTCGTTTTTACCAATATTTCGATACTACTTCACGTTTTCTCACGATATGTGATTTGGCCTTCAAATCTCAGAATTTCGCAAATTTTGCATTTTTAAGCAAGATTTCTTGCATTTTGTTTTGTACTAAAGATCATCGAATTTAGCAATATTTTGACCTTTATCATCCCCATTTCCTTTATGTGATTTAAACAAAATATCATCGAATTAGGCAATATTTTGCCGTTTTTCCACGTTTTTGTGAATTTTTAGTTTATTGTTATTATTTCATTAAATATACGAGAAAAATAATGCAAGCACATAATTGATCAGAAAATAACCTTAAATACTTCATTTTCAATCATCTATATGTTTCTCGTTAAAATACTGAGTAAGATATTGTAAAGGGGAGAAGTTCTGTTTTTATTGCATATATCGACGTTTCAGTCGGATTAGAACGGTTTTACGTGTACATCTTCCATCGGTAATATAAACCGAAAATCAGGATTATTTTAGTTAATTTTAATGAAAACACATTGATTTTTATAATTTGTATTGGAAGCAACATCTTTATACGTCTTTTCTAGGGTCTACAAAATACGAAACGTCGCTCTATGATTCGAAGTTAAAATCCTCAAATTTGGTATAATAATGACTTTTTTCACGTTTTTCATGTAGTTTGATATTACGTAAATATATTCATTTTTACCAATATTTCGATACTATTTCATGTAGTATCACGATATGTGATTTGGCCTTCATATCTCAGAATTTCGCAAATTTTGCATTTTTAAGCAAGTTTTCTTGCATTTTGTTTTGTACTAAAAATCATCGAATTTAGCAATATTTTGACCTTTATCATCCCCTTTTCCTTTATGTGATTTAAACAAAATATTATCGAATTAGGATATATTTTGCCGTTTTTACACGTTTTTGTGAATTTTTAGTTTATTGTTATTATTTCATTATATATACGAGAAAAATTATGGAAGCACGTAATTGATCAGAAAATAACCTTAAATACTTCATTTTCAATCATCTATATGTTTCTCGTTAAAATACTGAGTAAGATATTGAAAAGGGGAGAAGTTCGGTTGTTATTGCATATATCGACGTTTCAACCGGATTAGAACGGTTTTACGTGTACATCTTCAATCGGTAATATAAACCGACAATCAGGAACATTTTAGTTAATTCTAATGAAAACACATTGATTTTTACAATTTGTATTGGAAGCAACATCTTTATTCGTCTTTTCCAGAGTCTAAAAAATACGAATCGTCGCTTTTTGATTCGAAGTTAAAATCCTCAAATTTGGCATAATAATGACTTTTTTCACGTTTTTCATGTAGTTTGATATTACGTGAATATATTCATTTTTACCAATATTTCGATACTATATCATGTAGTATCACGATATGTGATTTGGCCTTCAAATCTCAGATTTTCGCAAAATATTGCATTTTAAGCAAGTTTTCTTGCATTTTGTTTCGTACTAAAAATCATCGAATTCAGCAATATTTTGACGTTTATCATCACCTTTTCTTTCATGAGATACAAACAAAATATTATTGAATTAGGCAATATTTTGCTGTTTTTACGCGTTTGTGTGAATTTTCAGTTTATTGCTATTAATTCATTAAATATACGATAAAAACGATGCAAACACATAATTGATTAAATATTAACCTTAAACACTTCATTTTCAATCAACTATTTGTTTTCGTTAAAATACTGAGTAAGATAATGGAAAAGGGAGAAGTTCTGTTTTTATTGCATATATCGACGTTTCAGCCGGATTAGAGCGATTTTACGTGTACATCTTCCATCGGTAATATAAACGGAAAATCAGGAACATTTTAGTTAATTCTAATGAAAACACATTGAATTTTATCATTTGTATGTCTTTTCTTGGATCTAAATAATACGAATCCTCGCTCTATGATTTGAAGTTAAAATCCTCAAATATGGTAATATAGTGACTTTTTTCACGTTATTCATGTAGTGTGATTTTACGTATATATATTCGTTTTTACCAATATTTCGATACTACTTCACGTTTTCTCACGATATGTGATTTGGCCTTCATATCTCAGAATTTCGCAAATTTTGCATTTTTAGCAAGTTTTCTTGCATTTTGTTTTGTACTAAAGATCATCGAATTTAGCAATATTTTGACCTTTATCATCCCCATTTCCTTTATGTGATTTAAACAAAATATCATCGAATTAGGCAATATTTTGCCGTTTTTCCACGTTTTTGTGAATTTTTAGTTTATTGTTATTATTTCATTATATATACGAGAAAAATAATGCAAGCACATAATTGATCAGAAAATAACCTTAAATACTTCATTTTCAATCATCTATATGTTTCTCGTTAAAATACTGAGTAAGATATTGTAAAGGGGAGAAGTTCTGTTTTTATTGCATATATCGACGTTTCAGCCGGATTAGAACGGCTTTACGTGTACATCTTCCATCGGTAATATAAACCGAAAATCAGGATTATTTTTGTTAATTTTAATTAAAACACATTGATTTTTATAATTTGTATTGGAAGCAACATTTTTATACGTCTTTTCTAGGGTCTAAAAAATACGAAACGTCGCTCTATGATTCGAAGTTAAAATCCTCAAATTTGGTATAATAATGACTTTTTTCACGTTTTTATGTTGTTTGATATTACGTAAATAACATTTTTACCAATATTTTGATACTATTTCATGTAGTATCACGATATGTGATTTGGCTTTCATATTCCAGATTTTCGCATAATATTGCATTTTAAGCAAGTTTTCTTGCATTTTGTTTCGTATTAAAAATCATCGAATTCAGCAATATTTTGACGTTTATCATCCCCTTTTCCTATATATGATATAAACAAAATATCATCGAATTAGGCAATATTTTGGTGTTTTTCCACGTTTGTGTGAATTTTCAGTTTATTGCTAATAATTCATTAAATATACGATAAAAACGATGCAAACACATAATTGATTAGATATTAACCTTAAACACTTCATTTTCAATCAACTATTTGTTTCTCGTTAAAATACTGAGTAAGATATTGGAAAAGGGAGAAGTTCTGTTTTTATTGCATATATCGACGTGTCAGCCAGATTAGAGAGGTTTTACGTGTACATCTTCCATCGGTAATATAAACGGAAAATCAGGAACATTTTAGTTAATTTTAATGAAAACACATTGATTTTTATCATTTGTGTGTCTTTTCTTGGATCTAAATAATACGAATCCTCTTTCTAAGATTTAAAGGTAAAATCCTCAAATATGGTAATATAGTGACTTCTTTCACGTTATTCATGTAGTGTGATTTTACGTATATATATTCGTTTTTACCAATATTTCGATACTACTTCACGTTTTCTCACGATATGTGATTTGGCCTTCAAATCTCAGAATTCCGCAAATTTTGCATTTTTAAACAAGTTTTCTTGCATTTTGTTTTGTACTAAAAATCATCGAATTTAGAAATATTTTGACCTTTATCATGCCCTTTTCCTTTATGTGATTTAAACAAAATATCATAGAATTAGGCAATATTTTGCCGTTTTTCCATGTTTTTGTGAATTTTCAGTTTATTGTTATTATTTCATTAAATATACGAGAAAAATTATGCAAACACATAATATATCAGAAAATAACCTTAAATACTTCATTTTCAATCATTTATTTGTTTCTCGTTAAAATACTGAGTAAGATATTGAAAAGGGGAGAAGTTCGGTTTTTATTGCATATATCGACGTTTCAGCCGGATTAGAACGGTTTTACGTGTACATCTTCAATCGGTAATATAAACCGACAATCAGGAACATTTTAGTTAATTCTAATGAAAACACATTGATTTTTACAATTTGTATTGGAAGCAACATCTTTATTCGTCTTTTCCAGGGTCTTAAAAAATACGAATCGTCGCTTTTTGATTCGAAGTTAAAATCCTCAAATTTGGCATAATAATGACTTTTTTCACGTTTTTCATGTAGTTTGATATTACGTAAATATATTCATTTTTACCAATATTTCGATACTATTTCATGTAGTATCACGATATGTGATTTGGCCTTCAAATCTCAGATTTCCGCATAATATTGCATTTTAAGCAAGTTTTCTTGCATTTTGTTTCGTACTAAAAATCATCGAATTCAGCAATATTTTGACGTTTATCATCCCCTTTTCTTTCATGAGATATAAACAAAATATCATCGAATTAGGCAATATTTTGCTGTTTTTACATGTTTGTGTTAATTTTCATTTTATTGCTATTAATTCATTAAATATACGATAAAAACGATGCAAACACATAATTGATTAAATATTAACCTTAAACACTTCATTTTCAATCAACTATTTGTTTCTCGTTAAAATACTGAGTAAGATATTGGAAAAGGGAGAAGTTCTGTTTTTATTGCATATATCGACGTTTCAGCCGGATTAGAGCGATTTTACGTGTACATCTTCCATCGGT
Organism: Procambarus clarkii; assembly: GCF_040958095.1. Lineage (NCBI taxonomy): Eukaryota > Metazoa > Arthropoda > Malacostraca > Decapoda > Cambaridae > Procambarus > Procambarus clarkii. Next base: position 8,889,337 of record NC_091202.1, on the reverse strand, counting down.
AATATAAACGGAAAATCAGGAACATTTTAGTTAATTCTAATGAAAACACATTGATTTTTATCATTTGTATGTCTTTTCTTGGATCTAAATAATACGAATCCTCGCTCTATGATTTGAAGTTAAAATCCTCAAATATGGTAATATAGTGACTTTTTTCACGTTATTCATGTAGTGTGATTTTACGTATATATATTCGTTTTTACAAATATTTCGATACTACTTCACGTTTTCTCACGATATGTGATTTGGCCTTCAAATCTCAGAATTTCGCAAATTTTGCATTTTTAGGCAAGTTTTCTTGCATTTTGTTTTGTACTAAAGATCATCGAATTTAGCAATATTTTGACGTTTATCATCCCCTTTTCCTTTATGTGATATAAACAAAATATCATCGAATTAGGCAATATTTTGCCGTTTTTCCATGTTTTTGTGAATTTTCAGTTTATTGTTATTATTTCATTAAATATACGAGAAAAATAATGCAAGCACATAATTGATCAGAAAATAACCTTAAATACTTCATTTTCAATCATCTATATGTTTCTCGTTAAAATACTGAGTAAGATATTGTAAAGGGGAGAAGTTCTGTTTTTATTGCATATATCGACGTTTCAGTCGGATTAGAACGGTTTTACGTGTACATCTTCCATCGGTAATATAAACCGAAAATCAGGATTATTTTAGTTAATTTTAATGAAAACACCTTGATTTTTATAATTTGTATTGGAAGCAACATCTTTATACGTCTTTTCTAGGGTCTACAAAATACGAAACGTCGCTCTATGATTCGAAGTTAAAATCCTCAAATTTGGTATAATAATGACTTTTTTCACGTTTTTCATGTAGTTTGATATTACGTAAATATATTCATTTTTACCAATATTTCGATACTATTTCATGTAGTATCACGATATGTGATTTGGCTTTCATATCTCAGATTTTCGCATAATATTGCATTTTAAGCAAGTTTTCTTGCAGTTTGTTTCGTACTAAAAAATCATCGAATTCAGCAATATTTTGACGTTTATCATCCCCTTTTCCTTTATTTGATATAAACAAAATATCATCGAACTAGGCAATATTTTGGTGTTTTTCCACGTTTGTGTGAATTTTCAGTTTATTGCTAATAATTCATTAAATATACGATAAAAACGATGCAAACACATAATTGATTAGATATTAACCTTAAACACTTCATTTTCAATCAACTATTTGTTTCTCGTTAAAATACTGAGTAAGATATTGGAAAAGGGAGAAGTTCTGTTTTTATTGCATATATCGACGTGTCAGCCGGATTAGAGAGGTTTTACGTGTACATCTTCCATCGGTAATATAAACGGAAAATCAGGAACATTTTAGTTAATTTTAATGAAAACACATTGATTTTTATCATTTGTGTGTCTTTTCTTGGATCTAAATAATACGAATCCTCGCTCTAAGATTTAAAGGTAAAATCCTCAAATATGGTAATATAGTGACTTTTTTCACGTTATTCATGTAGTGTGATTTTGCGTATATATATTCGTTTTTACCAATATTTCGATACTACTTCACGTTTTCTCACGATATGTGATTTGGCCTTCAAATCTCAGAATTTCGCAAATTTTGCATTTTTAAACAAGTTTTCTTGCATTTTGTTTTGTACTAAAAATCATCGAATTTAGAAATATTTTGACCTTTATCATGCCCTTTTCCTTTATGTGATTTAAACAAAATATCATAGAATTAGGCAATATTTTGCCGTTTTTCCATGTTTTTGTGAATTTTCAGTTTATTGTTATTATTTCATTAAATATACGAGAAAAATTATGCAAACACATAATATATCAGAAAATAACCTTAAATACTTCATTTTCAATCATTTATTTGTTTCTCGTTAAAATACTGAGTAAGATATTGAAAAGGGGAGAAGTTCGGTTTTTATTGCATATATCGACGTTTCAGCCGGATTAGAACGGTTTTACGTGTACATCTTCCATCGGTAATATAAACCAAAAATCAGGAACATTTTAGTTAATTCTAATGAAAACACATTGATTTTTAACATTTGTATTGGAAACAACATTGTCATATGTCTTTTCTTGGATCTAAACAATATGAAACCTCGCTCTATGATTTGAAGTTAAAATCCTCAAAAATGGTAATATAGTGACTTTTTTCACGTTATTCATGTAGTATGATTTTACGTATATATATCCGTTTTTACCAATATTTCGATACTACTTCATATTTTCTCACGATATGTGATTTGGCCTTCATATCTCAGAATTTCGCAAATTTTGCATTTTTAAGCAAGTTTTCTTGCATTTTGTTTTGTACTAAAAATCATCGAATTTAGCAATATTTTGACCTTTATCATCCCCTTTTCCTTTATGTGATTTAAACAAAATATTATCGAATTAGGATATATTTTGCCGTTTTTACACGTTTTTGTGAATTTTTAGTTTATTGTTATTATTTCATTATATATACGAGAAAAATTATGGAAGCACGTAATTGATCAGAAAATAACCTTAAATACTTCATTTTCAATCATCTATATGTTTCTCGTTAAAATACTGAGTAAGATATTGAAAAGGGGAGAAGTTCGGTTGTTATTGCATATATCGACGTTTCAGCCGGATTAGAACGGTTTTACGTGTACATCTTCAATCGGTAATATAAACCGACAATCAGGAACATTTTAGTTAATTCTAATGAAAACACATTGATTTTTACAATTTGTATTGGAAGCAACATCTTTATTCGTCTTTTCCAGAGTCAAAAAAATACGAATCGTCGCTTTTTGATTCGAAGTTAAAATCCTCAAATTTGGCATAATAATGACTTTTTTCACGTTTTTCATATAGTTTGATATTACGTGAATATATTCATTTTTACCAATATTTCGATACTATTTCATGTAGTATCACGATATGTGATTTGGCCTTCAAATCTCAGATTTCCGCAAAATATTGCATTTTAAGCAAGTTTTCTTGCATTTTGTTTCGTACTAAAAATCATCGAATTCAGCAATATTTTGACGTTTATCATCCCCTTTTCTTTCATGAGATATAAACAAAATATCATCGAATTAGGCAATATTTTGCTGTTTTTACATGTTTGTGTTAATTTTCATTTTATTGCTATTAATTCATTAAATATACGATAAAAACGATGCAAACACATAATTGATTAAATATTAACCTTAAACACTTCATTTTCAATCAACTATTTGTTTCTCGTTAAAATACTGAGTAAGATATTGGAAAAGGGAGAAGTTCTGTTTTTATTGCATATATCGACGTTTCAGCCGGATTAGAGCGATTTTACGTGTACATCTTCCATCGGTAATATAAACGGAAAATCAGGAACATTTTAGTTAATTCTAATGAAAACACATTGATTTTTATCATTTGTATGTCTTTTCTTGGATCTAAATAATACGAATCCTCGCTCTATGATTTGAAGTTAAAATCCTCAAATATGGTAATATAGTGACTTTTTTCACGTTATTCATGTAGTGTGATTTTACGTATATATAGTCGTTTTTACAAATATTTCGATACTACTTCACGTTTTCTCACGATATGTGATTTGGCCTTCAAATCTCAGAATTTCGCAAATTTTGCATTTTTAGGCAAGTTTTCTTGCATTTTGTTTTGTACTAAAGATCATCGAATTTAGCAATATTTTGACGTTTATCATCCCCTTTTCCTTTATGTGATATAAACAAAATATCATCGAATTAGGCAATATTTTGCCGTTTTTCCATGTTTTTGTGAATTTTCAGTTTATTGTTATTATTTCATTAAATATACGAGAAAAATTATGCAAGCACATAATTGATCAGAAAATAACCTTAAATACTTCATTTTCAATCATCTATATGTTTCTCGTTAAAATACTGAGTAAGATATTGTAAAGGGGAGAAGTTCTGTTTTTATTGCATATATCGACGTTTCAGTCGGATTAGAACGGTTTTACGTGTACATCTTCCATCGGTAATATAAACCGAAAATCAGGATTATTTTAGTTAATTTTAATGAAAACACCTTGATTTTTATAATTTGTATTGGAAGCAACATCTTTATACGTCTTTTCTAGGGTCTACAAAATACGAAACGTCGCTCTATGATTCGAAGTTAAAATCCTCAAATTTGGTATAATAATGACTTTTTTCACGTTTTTCATGTAGTTTGATATTACGTAAATATATTCATTTTTACCAATATTTCGATACTATTTCATGTAGTATCACGATATGTGATTTGGCTTTCATATCTCAGATTTTCGCATAATATTGCATTTTAAGCAAGTTTTCTTGCAGTTTGTTTCGTACTAAAAAATCATCGAATTCAGCAATATTTTGACGTTTATCATCCCCTTTTCCTTTATTTGATATAAACAAAATATCATCGAACTAGGCAATATTTTGGTGTTTTTCCACGTTTGTGTGAATTTTCAGTTTATTGCTAATAATTCATTAAATATACGATAAAAACGATGCAAACACATAATTGATTAGATATTAACCTTAAACACTTCATTTTCAATCAACTATTTGTTTCTCGTTAAAATACTGAGTAAGATATTGGAAAAGGGAGAAGTTCTGTTTTTATTGCATATATCGACGTGTCAGCCGGATTAGAGAGGTTTTACGTGTACATCTTCCATCGGTAATATAAACGGAAAATCAGGAACATTTTAGTTAATTTTAATGAAAACACATTGATTTTTATCATTTGTGTGTCTTTTCTTGAATCTAAATAATACGAATCCTCGCTCTAAGATTTAAAGGTAAAATCCTCAAATATGGTAATATAGTGACTTTTTTCACGTTATTCATGTAGTGTGATTTTGCGTATATATATTCGTTTTTACCAATATTTCGATACTACTTCACGTTTTCTCACGATATGTGATTTGGCCTTCAAATCTCAGAATTTCGCAAATTTTGCATTTTTAAACAAGTTTTCTTGCATTTTGTTTTGTACTAAAAATCATCGAATTTAGAAATATTTTGACCTTTATCATGCCCTTTTCCTTTATGTGATTTAAACAAAATATCATAGAATTAGGCAATATTTTGCCGTTTTTCCATGTTTTTGTGAATTTTCAGTTTATTGTTATTATTTCATTAAATATACGAGAAAAATTATGCAAACACATAATATATCAGAAAATAACCTTAAATACTTCATTTTCAATCATTTATTTGTTTCTCGTTAAAATACTGAGTAAGATATTGAAAAGGGGAGAAGTTCGGTTTTTATTGCATATATCGACGTTTCAGCCGGATTAGAACGGTTTTACGTGTACATCTTCCATCGGTAATATAAACCAAAAATCAGGAACATTTTAGTTAATTCTAATGAAAACACATTGATTTTTAACATTTGTATTGGAAACAACATTGTCATATGTCTTTTCTTGGATCTAAACAATATGAAACCTCGCTCTATGATTTGAAGTTAAAATCCTCAAAAATGGTAATATAGTGACTTTTTTCACGTTATTCATGTAGTATGATTTTACGTATATATATTCGTTTTTACCAATATTTCGATACTACTTCATATTTTCTCACGATATGTGATTTGGCCTTCATATCTCAGAATTTCGCAAATTTTGCATTTTTAAGCAAGTTTTCTTGCATTTTGTTTTGTACTAAAAATCATCGAATTTAGCAATATTTTGACCTTTATCATCCCCTTTTCCTTTATGTGATTTAAACAAAATATTATCGAATTAGGATATATTTTGCCGTTTTTACACGTTTTTGTGAATTTTTAGTTTATTGTTATTATTTCATTATATATACGAGAAAAATTATGGAAGCACGTAATTGATCAGAAAATAACCTTAAATACTTCATTTTCAATCATCTATATGTTTCTCGTTAAAATACTGAGTAAGATATTGAAAAGGGGAGAAGTTCGGTTGTTATTGCATATATCGACGTTTCAGCCGGATTAGAACGGTTTTACGTGTACATCTTCAATCGGTAATATAAACCGACAATCAGGAACATTTTAGTTAATTCTAATGAAAACACATTGATTTTTACAATTTGTATTGGAAGCAACATCTTTATTCGTCTTTTCCAGAGTCAAAAAAATACGAATCGTCGCTTTTTGATTCGAAGTTAAAATCCTCAAATTTGGCATAATAATGACTTTTTTCACGTTTTTCATATAGTTTGATATTACGTGAATATATTCATTTTTACCAATATTTCGATACTATTTCATGTAGTATCACGATATGTGATTTGGCCTACAAATCTCAGATTTTCGCAAAATATTGCATTTTAAGCAAGTTTTCTTGCATTTTGTTTCGTACTAAATATCATCGAATTCAGCAATATTTTGACGTTTATCATCCCCTTTTCTTTCATGAGATACAAACAAAATATTATTGAATTAGGCAATATTTTGCTGTTTTTACGCGTTTGTGTGAATTTTCAGTTTATTGCTATTAATTCATTAAATATACGATAAAAACGATGCAAACACATAATTGATTAAATATTAACCTTAAACACTTCATTTTCAATCAACTATTTGTTTTCGTTAAAATACTGAGTAAGATAATGGAAAAGGGAGAAGTTCTGTTTTTATTGCATTTATCGACGTTTCAGCCGGATTAGAGCGATTTTACGTGTACATCTTCCATCGGTAATATAAACGGAAAATCAGGAACATTTTAGTTAATTCTAATGAAAACACATTGAATTTTATCATTTGTATGTCTTTTCTTGGATCTAAATAATACGAATCCTCGCTCTATGATTTGAAGTTAAAATCCTCAAATATGGTAATATAGTGACTTTTTTCACGTTATTCATGTAGTGTGATTTTACGTATATATATTCGTTTTTACCAATATTTCGATACTACTTCACGTTTTCTCACGATATGTGATTTGGCCTTCATATCTCAGAATTTCGCAAATTTTGCATTTTTAAGCAAGTTTTCTTGCATTTTGTTTTGTACTAAAGATCATCGAATTTAGCAATATTTTGACCTTTATCATCCCCATTTCCTTTATGTGATTTAAACAAAATATCATCGAATTAGGCAATATTTTGCCGTTTTTCCACGTTTTTGTGAATTTTTAGTTTATTGTTATTATTTCATTATATATACGAGAAAAATAATGCAAGCACATAATTGATCAGAAAATAACGTTAAATACTTCATTTTCAATCATCTATATGTTTCTCGTTAAAATACTGAGTAAGATATTGTAAAGGGGAGAAGTTCTGTTTTTATTGCATATATCGACGTTTCAGCCGGATTAGAACGGCTTTACGTGTACATCTTCCATCGGTAATATAAACCGAAAATCAGGATTATTTTTGTTAATTTTAATTAAAACACATTGATTTTTATAATTTGTATTGGAAGCAACATTTTTATACGTCTTTTCTAGGGTCTAAAAAATACGAAACGTCGCTCTATGATTCGAAGTTAAAATCCTCAAATTTGGTATAATAATGACTTTTTTCACGTTTTTTATGTTGTTTGATATTACGTAAATATATTCATTTTTACCAATATTTTGATACTATTTCATGTAGTATCACTATATGTGATTTGGCTTTCATATTCCAGATTTTCGCATAATATTGCATTTTAAGCAAGTTTTCTTGCATTTTGTTTCGTACTAAAAATCATCGAATTCAGCAATATTTTGACGTTTATCATCCCCTTTTCCTTTATATGATATAAACAAAATATCATCGAATTAGGCAATATTTTGGTGTTTTTCCACGTTTGTGTGAATTTTCAGTTTATTGCTAATAATTCATTAAATATACGATAAAAACGATGCAAACACATAATTGATTAGATATTAACCTTAAACACTTCATTTTCAATCAACTATTTGTTTCTCGTTAAAATACTGAGGAAATATTGGAATTGGAAATTGATATTGGAAAAGGGAGAAGTTCTGTTTTTATTGCATATATCGACGTGTCAGCCGGATTAGAGAGGTTTTACGTGTACATCTTCCATCGGTAATATAAACGGAAAATCAGGAACATTTTAGTTTATTTCAATGAAAACACATTGATTTTTATCATTTGTGTGTCTTTCCTTGGATCTAAATAATACGAATCCTCGCTCTAAGATTTAAAAGTAAAATCCTCAAATATGGTAATATAGTGACTTCTTTCACGTTATTCATGTAGTGTGATTTTACGTATATATATTCGTTTTTACCAATATTTCGATACTACTTCACGTTTTCTCACGATATGTGATTTGGCCTTCAAATCTCAGAATTTCGCAAATTTTGCATTTTTAAACAAGTTTTCTTGCATTTTGTTTTGTACTAAAAACCATCGAATTTAGAAATATTTTGACCTTTATCATGCCCTTTTCCTTTATGTGATTTAAACAAAATATCATAGAATTAGGCAATATTTTGCCGTTTTTCCATGTTTTTGTGAATTTTCAGTTTATTGTTATTATTTCATTAAATATACGAGAAAAATTATGCAAACACATAATATATCAGAAAATAACCTTAAATACTTCATTTTCAATCATTTATTTGTTTCTCGTTAAAATACTGAGTAAGATATTGAAAAGGGGAGAAGTTCGGTTTTTATTGCATATATCGACGTTTCAGCCGGATTAGAACGGTTTTACGTGTACATCTTCCATCGGTAATATAAACCAAAAATCAGGAACATTTTAGTTAATTCTAATGAAAACACATTGATTTTTAACATTTGTATTGGAAACAACATTGTCATATGTCTTTTCTTGGATCTAAACAATATGAAACCTCGCTCTATGATTTGAAGTTAAAATCCTCAAAAATGGTAATATAGTGACTTTTTTCACGTTATTCATGTAGTATGATTTTACGTATATATATTCGTTTTTACCAATATTTCGATACTACTTCATATTTTCTCACGATATGTGATTTGGCCTTCATATCTCAGAATTTCGCAAATTTTGCATTTTTAAGCAAGTTTTCTTGCATTTTGTTTTGTACTAAAAATCATTGAATTTAGCAATATTTTGACCTTTATCATCCCCTTTTCCTTTATGTGATTTAAACAAAATATTATCGAATTAGGATATATTTTGCCGTTTTTACACGTTTTTGTGAATTTTTAGTTTATTGTTATTATTTCATTATATATACGAGAAAAATTATGGAAGCACGTAATTGATCAGAAAATAACCTTAAATACTTCATTTTCAATCATCTATATGTTTCTCGTTAAAATACTGAGTAAGATATTGAAAAGGGGAGAAGTTCGGTTTTTATTGCATATATCGACGTTTCAGCCGGATTAGAACGGTTTTACGTGTACATCTTCAATCGGTAATATAAACCGATAATAAGGAACATTTTAGTTAATTCTAATGAAAACACATTGATTTTTACAATTTGTATTGGAAGCAACATCTTTATTCGTCTTTTCCAGAGTCTAAAAAATACGAATCGTCGCTTTTTGATTCGAAGTTAAAATCCTCAAATTTGGCATAATAATGACTTTTTTCACGTTTTTCATGTAGTTTGATATTACGTAAATATATTCATTTTTACCAATATTTCGATACTATTTCATGTAGTATCACGATATGTGATTTAGCCTTCAAATCTCAGATTTTCGCAAAATATTGCATTTTAAGCAAGTTTTCTTGCATTTTGTTTCGTACTAAAAATCATCGAATTCAGCAATATTTTGACGTTTATCATCCCCTTTTCCTTTATGTGATATAAACAAAATATCATCGAATTAGGCAATATTTTGCCGTTTTTCCATGTTTTTGTGAATTTTCAGTTTATTGTTATGATTTCATTAAATATACGAGAAAAATTATGCAAACACATAATATATCAGAAAATAACGTTAAATACTTCATTTTCAATCATCTATTTGTTTCTCGTTAAAATACTGAGTAAGATATTGAAAAGGGGAGAAGTTCTGTTTTTATTGCATATATCGACGTTTCAGCCAGATTAGAACGGTTTTACGTGTACATCTTCCATCGGTAATATAAACCGAAAATCAGGAACATTTTAGTTAATTTTAATGAAAACACATTGATTTTTATAATTTGTATTGGAAGCAACATCTTTATACGTCTTTTCTAAGGTCTACAAAATACGAAACGTCGCTCTATGATTCGAAGTTAAAATCCTCAAATTTGGTATAATAATGACTTTTTTCACGTTTTTCATGTAGTTTGATATTACGTAAATATATTCATTTTTACCAATATTTCGATACTATTTCATGTAGTATCACGATATGTGATTTAGCCTTCAAATCTCAGATTTTCGCAAAATATTGCATTTTAAGCAAGTTTTCTTGCATTTTGTTTCGTACTAAAAATCATCGAATTCAGCAATATTTTGACGTTTATCATCCCCTTTTCCTTTATGTGATATAAAAAAAATATCATCGAATTAGGCAATATTTTGCTGTTTTTACACGTTTGTGTGAATTTTCAGTTTATTGCTATTAATTCATTAAATATACGATAAAAACGATGCAAACACATAATTGATTAGATATTAACCTTAAACACTTCATTTTCAATCAACTATTTGTTTCTCGTTAAAATACTGAGTAAGATATTGGAAAAGGGAGAAGTTCTGTTTTTATTGCATATATCGACGTGTTAGCCGGATTAGAGAGGTTTTACGTGTACATCTTCCATCGGTAATATAAACGCAAAATCAGGAACATTTTAGTTAATTTTAATGAAAACACATTGATTTTTATCATTTGTGATGCTTTTCTTGGATCAAAATAATACGAATCCTCGCTCTAAGATTTAAAGTTAAAATCCTCAAATATGGTAATATAGTGACTTTTTTCACGTTATTCATGTAGTGTGATTTTACGTATATATATTCGTTTTTACCAATATTTCGATACTACTTCACGATTTGGCCTTCAAATCTCAGAATTTCGCAAATTTTGCATTTTTAAACAAGTTTTCTTGCATTTTGTTTTGTACTAAAAATCATCGAATTTAGAAATATTTTGACCTTTATCATGCCCTTTTCCTTTATATGATTTAAACAAAATATCATAGAATTAGGCAATATTTTGCCGTTTTTCCATGTTTTTGTGAATTTTCAGTTTATTGTTATTATTTCATTAAATATACGAGAAAAATTATGCAAACACATAATATATCAGAAAATAACCTTAAATACTTCATTTTCAATCATTTATTTGTTTCTCGTTAAAATACTGAGTAAGATATTGAAAAGGGGAGAAGTTCTGTTTATATTGCATGTATCGACGTGTCAGCCGGATTAGAGAGGTTTTACGTGTACATCTTCCATCGGTAATATAAACGGAAAATCAGGAACATTTTAGTTAATTTTAATGAAAACACATTGATTTTTATCATTTGTGTGTCTTTTCTTGGATCTAAATAATACGAATCCTCGCTCTAAGATTTAAAGGTAAAATCCTCAAATATGGTAATATAGTGACTTCTTTCACGTTATTCATGTAGTGTGATTTTACGTATATATATTCGTTTTTACCAATATTTCGATACTACTTCACGTTTTCTCACGATATGTGATTTGGCCTTCAAATCTCAGAATTCCGCAAATTTTGCATTTTTAAACAAGTTTTCTTGCATTTTGTTTTGTACTAAAAATCATCGAATTTAGAAATATTTTGACCTTTATCATGCCCTTTTCCTTTATGTGATTTAAACAAAATATCATAGAATTAGGCAATATTTTGCCGTTTTTCCATGTTTTTGTGAATTTTCAGTTTATTGTTATTATTTCATTAAATATACGAGAAAAATTATGCAAACACATAATATATCAGAAAATAACCTTAAATACTTCATTTTCAATCATTTATTTGTTTCTCGTTAAAATACTGAGTAAGATATTTAAAGGGGAGAAGTTCTGTTTTTATTGCATATATCGACGTTTCAGCCGGATTAGAACGGCTTTACGTGTACATCTTCCATCGGTAATATAAACCGAAAATCAGGATTATTTTAGTTAATTTTAATGAAAACACATTGATTTTTATAATTTGTATTGGAAGCAACATCTTTATACGTCTTTTCTAGGGTCTACAAAATACGAAACGTCGCTCTATGATTCGAAGTTAAAATCCTCAAATTTGGTATAATAATGACTTTTTTCACGTTTTTCATGTTGTTTGATATTACGTAAATATATTCGTTTTTACCAATATATTGATACTATTTCATGTAGTATCACGATATGTGATTTGGCTTTCATATCCCAGATTTTCGCATAATATTGCATTTTAAGCAAGTTTTCTTGCATTTTGTTTCGTACTAAAAATCATCGAATTCAGCAATATTTTGACGTTTATCATCCCCTTTTCCTTTATGTGATATAAACAAAATATCATCGAATTAGGCAATATTTTGGTGTTTTTCCACGTTTGTGTGAATTTTCAGTTTATTGCTAATAATTCATTAAATATACGATAAAAAAGATGCAAACACATAATTGATTAGATATTAACCTTAAACACTTCATTTTCAATCAACTATTTGTTTCTCGTTAAAATACTGAGTAAGATATTGGAAAAGGGAGAAGTTCTGTTTTTATTGCATATATCGACGTGTTAGCCGGATTAGAGATGTTTTACGTGTACATCTTCCATCGGTAATATAAACGGAAAATCAGGAACATTTTAGTTAATTTTAATGAAAACACATTGATTTTTATCATTTGTGTGTCTTTTCTTGGATCAAAATAATACGAATCCTCGCTCTAAGATTTAAAGTTAAAATCCTCAAATATGGTAATATAGTGACTTTTTTCACGTTATTCATGTAGTGTGATTTTACGTATATATATTCGTTTTTACCAATATTTCGATACTACTTCACGTTTTCTCACGATATGTGATTTGGCCTTCAAATCTCAGAATTTCGCAAATTTTGCATTTTTAAACAAGTTTTCTTGCATTTTGTTTTGTACTAAAAATCATCGAATTTAGAAATATTTTGACCTTTATCATGCCCTTTTCCTTTATGTGATTTAAACAAAATATCATAGAATTAGGCAATATTTTGCCGTTTTTCCATGTTTTTGTGAATTTTCAGTTTATTGTTATTATTTCATTAAATATACGAGAAAAATTATGCAAACACATAATATATCAGAAAATAACCTTAAATACTTCATTTTCAATCATTTATTTGTTTCTCGTTAAAATACTGAGTAAAATATTGAAAAGGGGAGAAGTTCGGTTTTTATTGCATATATCGACGTTTCAGCCGGATTAGAACGGTTTTACGTGTACATCTTCAATCGGTAATATAAACCGACAATCAGGAACATTTTAGTTAATTCTAATGAAAACACATTGATTTTTACAATTTGTATTGGAAGCAACATCTTTATTCGTCTTTTCCAGGGTCTAAAAAATACGAATCGTCGCTTTTTGATTCGAAGTTAAAATCCTCAAATTTGGCATAATAATGACTTTTTTCACGTTTTTCATGTAGTTTGATATTACGTAAATATATTCATTTTTACCAATATTTCGATACTATTTCATGTAGTATCACGATATGTGATTTGGCCTTCAAATCTCAGATTTCCGCAAAATATTGCATTTTAAGCAAGTTTTCTTGCATTTTGTTTCGTACTAAAAATCATCGAATTCAGCAATATTTTGACTTTTATCATCCCCTTTTCTTTCATGAGATATAAACAAAATATCATCGAATTAGGCAATATTTTGCTGTTTTTACACGTTTGTGTGAATTTTCATTTTATTGCTATTAATTCATTAAATATACGATAAAAACGATGCAAACACATAATTGATTAAATATTAACCTTAAACACTTCATTTTCAATCAACTATTTGTTTCTCGTTAAAATACTGAGTAAGATATTGGAAAAGGGAGAAGTTCTGTTTTTATTGCATATATCGACGTTTCAGCCGGATTAGAGCGATTTTACGTGTACATCTTTCATCGGTAATATAAACGGAAAATCAGGAACATTTTAGTTAATTCTAATGAAAACACTTTGATTTTTATCATTTGTATGTCTTTTCTTGGATCTAAATAATACGAATCCTCGCTCTATGATTTGAAGTTAAAATCCTCAAATATGGTAATATAGTGACTTTTTTCACGTTATTCATGTAGTGTGATTTTACGTATATATATTCGTTTTTACCAATATTTCGATACTACTTCACGTTTTCTCACGATATGTGATTTGGCCTTCAAATCTCAGAATTTCGCAAATTTTGCATTTTTAAGCACGTTTTCTTGCATTTTGTTTTGTACTAAAGATCATCGAATTTAGCAATATTTTGACCTTTATCATCCCCATTTCCTTTATGTGATTTAAACAAAATATCATCGAATTAGGCAATATTTTGCCGTTTTTCCACGTTTTTGTGTATTTTTAGTTTATTGTTATTATTTCATTATATATACGAGAAAAATAATGCAAGCACATAATTGATCAGAAAATAACCTTAAATACTTCATTTTCAATCATCTATATGTTTCTCGTTAAAATACTGAGTAAGATATTGTAAAGGGGGAGAAGTTCTGTTTTTATTGCATATATCGACGTTTCAGCCGGATTAGAACGGTTTTACGTGTACATCTTCCATCGGTAATATAAACCGAAAATCAGGATTATTTTAGTTAATTTTAATGAAAACACATTGATTTTTATAATTTGTATTGGAAGCAACATCTTTATACGTCTTTTCTAGGGTCTACAAAATACGAAACGTCGCTCTATGATTCGAAGTTAAAATCCTCAAATTTGGTATAATAATGACTTTTTTCACGTTTTTCATGTAGTTTGATATTACGTAAATATATTCATTTTTACCAATATTTTGATACTATTTCATGTAGTATCACTATATGTGATTTGGCTTTCATATCCCAGATTTTCGCATAATATTGCATTTTAAGCAAGTTTTCTTGCATTTTGTTTCGTACTAAAAATCATCGAATTCAGCAATATTTTGACGTTTATCATCCCCTTTTCCTTTATGTGATATAAACAAAATATCATCGAATTAGGCAATATTTTGCCGTTTTTCCATGTTTTTGTGAATTTTCAGTTTATTGTTATGATTTCATTAAATATACGAGAAAAATTATGCAAACACATAATATATCAGAAAATAACCTTAAATACTTCATTTTCAATCATCTATTTGTTTCTCGTTAAAATACTGAGTAAGATATTGAAAAGGGGAGAAGTTCTGTTTTTATTGCATATATCGACGTTTCAGCCGGATTAGAACGGTTTTACGTGTACATCTTCCATCGGTAATATAAACCGAAAATCAGGAACATTTTAGTTAATTTTAATGAAAACACATTGATTTTTATAATTTCTGTGTCTTTTCTTGGATCTAAATAACACGAATCCTCGCTCTAAGATTTAAAGTTAAAATCCTCAAATATGGTAATATAGTGACTTTTTTCACGTTATTCATGTAGTGTGATTTTACGTATATATATTCGTTTTTACCAATATTTCGATACTACTTCACGTTTTCTCACGATATGTGATTTGGCCTTCAAATCTCAGAATTTCGCAAATTTTGCATTTTTAAGCAAGTTTTCTTGCATTTTGTTTTGTACTAAAAATCATCGAATTTAGCAATATTTTGACCTTTATCATCCCCATTTCCTTTATGTGATTTAAACAAAATTTCATCGAATTAGGCAATATTTTGCCGTTTTTCCACGTTTATGTGAATTTTTAGTTTATTGTTATTATTTCATTATATATACGAGAAAAATTATGCAAGCACATAATTGATCAGAAAATAACCTTAAATACTTCATTTTCAATCATCTACATGTTTCTCGTTAAAATACTGAGTAAGATATTTAAAGGGGAGAAGTTCTGTTTTTATTGCATATATCGACGTTTCAGCCGGATTAGAACGGCTTTACGTGTACATCTTCCATCGGTAATATAAACCGAAAATCAGGATTATTTTAGTTAATTTTAATGAAAACACATTGATTTTTATAATTTGTATTGGAAGCAACATCTTTATACGTCTTTTCTAGGGTCTACAAAATACGAAACGTCGCTCTATGATTCGAAGTTAAAATCCTCAAATTTGGTATAATAATGACTTTTTTCACGTTTTTCATGTAGTTTGATATTACGTAAATATATTCATTTTTACCAATATTTCGATACTATTTCATGTAGTATCACGATATGTGATTTGGCTTTCATATCTCAGATTTTCGCATAATATTGCATTTTAAGCTAGTTTTCTTGCATTTTGTTTCGTACTAAAAATCATCGAATTCAGCAATATTTTGACGTTTATCATCCCCTTTTCCTTTATGTGATATAAACAAAATATCATCGAATTAGGCAATATTTTGGTGTTTTTCCACGTTTGTGTGAATTTTCAGTTTATTGCTAATAATTCATTAAATATACGATAAAAACGATGCAAACACATAATTGATTAGATATTAACCTTAAACACTTCATTTTCAATCAACTATTTGTTTCTCGTTAAAATACTGAGTAAGATATTGGAAAAGGGAGAAGTTCTGTTTTTATTGCATATATCGACGTGTTAGCCGGATTAGAGAGGTTTTACGTGTACATCTTCCATCGGTAATATAAACGGAAAATCAGGAACATTTTAGTTAATTTTAATGAAAACACATTGATTTTTATCATTTGTGTGTCTTTTCTTGGATCAAAATAATACGAATCCTCGCTCTAAGATTTAAAGTTAAAATCCTCAAATATGGTAATATAGTGACTTTTTTCACGTTATTCATGTAGTGTGATTTTACGTATATATATTCGTTTTTACCAATATTTCGATACTACTTCACGTTTTCTCACGATATGTGATTTGGCCTTCAAATCTCAGAATTTCGCAAATTTTGCATTTTTAAACAAGTTTTCTTGCATTTTGTTTTGTACTAAAAATCATCGAATTTAGAAATATTTTGACCTTTATCATGCCCTTTTCCTTTATATGATTTAAACAAAATATCATAGAATTAGGCAATATTTTGCCGTTTTTCCATGTTTTTGTGAATTTTCAGTTTATTGTTATTATTTCATTAAATATACGAGAAAAATTATGCAAACACATAATATATCAGAAAATAACCTTAAATACTTCATTTGCAATCATTTATTTGTTTCTCGTTAAAATACTGAGTAAGATATTGAAAAGGGGAGAAGTTCTGTTTATATTGCATATATCGACGTGTCAGCCGGATTAGAGAGGTTTTACGTGTATATCTTCCATCGGTAATATAAACGGAAAATCAGGAACATTTTAGTTAATTTTAATGAAAACACATTGATTTTTATCATTTCTGTGTCTTTTCTTGGATCTAAATAACACGAATCCTCGCTCTAAGATTTAAAGTTAAAATCCTCAAATATGGTAATATAGTGACTTTTTTCACGTTATTCATGTAGTGTGATTTTACGTATATATATTCGTTTTTACCAATATTTCGATACTACTTCACGTTTTCTCACGATATGTGATTTGGCCTTCAAATCTCAGAATTTCGCAAATTTTGCATTTTAAGCAAGTTTTCTTGCATTTTGTTTCGTACTAAAAATCATCGAATTTAGCAATATTTTGACCTTTATCGTCCTCTTTTCCTTTATGTGATATAAACAAAATATCATAGAATTAGGCAATATTTTGCCGTTTTTCCATGTTTTTGTGAATTTTCAGTTTATTGTTATGATTTCATTAAATATACGAGAAAAATTATGCAAACACATAATATATCAGAAAATAACCTTAAATACTTCATTTTCAATCATCTATTTGTTTCTCGTTAAAATACTGAGTAAGATATTGAAAAGGGGAGAAGTTCTGTTTTTATTGCATATATCGACGTTTCAGCCGGATTAGAACGGTTTTACGTGTACATCTTCCATCGGTAATATAAACCGAAAATCAGGAACATTTTAGTTAATTTTAATGAAAACACATTGATTTTTATAATTTGTATTGGAAGCAACATCTTTATTCGTCTTTTCCAGGGTCTAAAAAATACGAAACGTCGCTCTATGATTCGAAGTTAAAATCCTCAAATTTGGCATAATAATGACTTTTTTCACGTTTTTCATGTAGTTTGATATTACGTAAATATATTCATTTTTACCAATATTTCGATACTATTTCATGTAGTATCACGATATGTGATTTGGCCTTCAAATCTCAGATTTTCGCAAAATATTGCAAGTTAAGCAAGTTTTCTTGCATTTGTTTCGTACTAAAAATCATCGAATTTAGCAATATTTTGACCTTTATCATCCTCTTTTCCCTTATGTGATATAAACAAAATATCATCGAATTAGGCAATATTTTGCCGTTTTTCCATGTTTTTGTGAATTTTCAGTTTATTGTTATGATTTCATTAAATATACGAGAAAAATTATGCAAACACATAATATATCAGAAAATAACCTTAAATACTTCATTTTCAATCATCTATTTGTTTCTCGTTAAAATACTGAGTAAGATATTGAAAAGGGGAGAAGTTCTGTTTTTATTGCATATATCGACGTTTCAGCCGGATTAGAACGGTTTTACGTGTACATCTTCCATCGGTAATATAAACCGAAAATCAGGAACATTTTAGTTAATTTTAATGAAAACACATTGATTTTTATAATTTGTATTGGAAGCAACATCTTTATACGTCTTTTCTAGGGTCTACAAAATACGAAACGTCGCTCTATGATTCGAAGTTTAAATCCTCAAATTTGGTATAATTATGACTTTTTTCACGTTTTTCATGTAGTTTGATATTACGTAAATATATTCATTTTTACCAATATTTCGATACTATTTCATGTAGTATCACGATATGTGATTTGGCCTTCATATCTCAGATTTTCGCAAAATATTGCATTTTAAGCAAGTTTTCTTGCATTTTGTTTCGTACTAAAAATCATCGAATTCAGCAATATTTTGACGTTTATCATCCCTTTTCTTTTATGTGATATAAACAAAATATCATCGAATTAGGCAATATTTTGCTGTTTTTCCACGTTTGTGTGAATTTTTAGTTTTTTGCTATTAATTCATTAAATATACGATAAAAACGATGCAAACACATAATTGATTAGATATTAACCTTAAACACTTCATTTTCAATCAACTATTTGTTTCTCGTTAAAATACTGAGTAAGATATTGGAAAGTGAAGAAGTTCTGTTTATATTGCATATATAGACGTTTCAGCCGGATTAGAGCGATTTTACGTGTACATTTTCCATCGGTAATATTAACGGAAAATCAGGAACATTTTAGTTAATTCTAATGAAAACACATTGATTTTTATCATTTGTATTGGAAACAACATTGTCATATGTCTTTTCTTGGATCTAAACAATACGAAACCTCGCTCTATGATTTGAAGTTAAAATCCTCAAAAATGGTAATATAGTGACTTTTTTCACGTTAATCATGTAGTGTGATTTTACGTATATATATTCGTTTTTACCAATATTTCGATACTACTTCATATTTTCTCACGATATGTGATTTGGCCTTCATATCTCAGAATTTCGCAAATTGTGCATTTTTAAGCAAGTTTTCTTGCAATATGTTTTGTACTAAAAATCATCGAATTTAGCAATATTTTGACCTTTATCATCCCCTTTTCCTTTATGTGATTTAAACAAAATATAATCGAATTAGGCAATATTTTGCCGTTTTGCCACGTTTTTGTGAATTTTTAGTTTATTGTTATTATTTCATTATATATACGAGAAAAATTATGCAAGCACATAATTGATCAGAAAATAACCTTAAATACTTCATTTTCAATCATCTATATGTTTCTCGTTAAAATACTGAGTAAGATATTTAAAAGGGGAGAAGTTCTGTTTTTATTGCATATATCGACGTTTCAGCCGGATTAGAACAGTTTTACGTGTACATCTTCCATCGGTAATATAAACCGAAAATCAGGATTATTTTAGTTAATTTTAATGAAAACACATTGATTTTTATAATTTGTATTGGAAGCAACATCTTTATACGTCTTTTCTAGGGTCTAAAAAATACGAAACGTCGCTCTATGATTCGAATTTAAAATCCTCAAATTTGGTATAATAATGACTTTTTTCACGTTGTTCATGTAGTTTGATATTACGTAAATATATTCATTTTTACCAATATTTCGATACTATTTCATGTAGTATCACGATATGTGATTTGGCCTTCAAATCTCAGATTTTCGCATAATATTGCATTTTAAGCATGTTTTCTTGCATTTGGTTTCGTACTAAAAATCATCGAATTCAGCAATATTTTGACGTTTATCATCCCTTTTCCTTTATTTGATATAAACAAGATATCATCGAATTATGCAATATTTTGCTGTTTTTTCACGTTTTTGTGAATTTTCAATTTATTGCTTTTAATTCAATAAATATACGATTAAAATGATGCAAACACAATTGATTAGAAATTTACCTTATACACTTCATTTTCAGTCAACTATTTGTTTCTCGTTAAAATACTGAGTAAGATATTGGAAAGGGAAGAAGTTCTGTTTTTATTGCATATATAGACGTTTCAGCCGGATTAGAGCGGATTTACGTGTACATTTTCCATCGGTAATATTAACGGAAAATCAGGAACATTTTAGTTAATTCTAATGAAAACACATTGATTTTTATCATTTGTATTGGAAACAACATTGTCATATGTCTTTTCTTGGATCTAAACAATACGAAACCTCGCTCTATGATTTGAAGTTAAAATCCTCAAAAATGGTAATATAGTGACTTTTTTCACGTTATTCATGTAGTGTGATTTTACGTATATATATTCGTTTTTACCAATATTTCGATACTACTTCATATTTTCTCACGATATGTGATTTGGCCTTCATATCTCAGAATTTCGCAAATTGTGCATTTTTAAGCAAGTTTTCTTGCATTTTGTTTTGTACTAAAAATCATCAAATTTAGCAATATTTTGACCTTTATCATCCCCATTTCCTTTTTGTGATTTAAACAAAATATCATCGAATTAGGCAATATTTTGCCGTTTTCCACGTTTTGTGAATTTTTAGTTTATTGTTATTATTTCATTATATATACGAGAAAAATTATGCAAGAACATAATTGATCAGAAAATAACCTTAAATACTTCATTTTCAATCATCTATATGTTTCTCGTTAAAATACTGAGTAAGATATTTAAAAGGGGAGAAGTTCGGTTTTTATTGCATATATCGACGTTTTAGCCGGATTAGAACGGTTTTACGTGTACATCTTCCATCGGTAATATAAACCGAAAATCAGGATTATTTTAGTTAATTTTAATGAAAACACATTGATTTTTATAATTTGTATTGGAAACAACATCTTTATACGTCTTTTCTAGGGTCTAAAAAATACGAAACGTCGCTCTATGATTCGAATTTAAAATCCTCAAATTTGGTATAATAATGACTTTTTTCACGTTGTTCATGTAGTTTGATATTACGTAAATATATTCATTTTTACCAATATTTCGATACTATTTCATGTAGTATCACGATATGTGATTTGGCCTTCAAATCTCAGATTTTCGCATAATATTGCATTTTAAGCATGTTTTCTTGCATTTGGTTTCGTACCAAAAATCATCGAATTCAGCAATATTTTGACGTTTATCATCCCTTTTCCTTTATTTGATATAAACAAGATATCATCGAATTATGCAATATTTTGCTGTTTTTTCACGTTTTTGTGAATTTTCAATTTATTGCTTTTAATTCAATAAATATACGATTAAAATGATGCAAACACAATTGATTAGAAATTTACCTTATACACTTCATTTTCAGTCAACTATTTGTTTCTCGTTAAAATACTGAGTAAGATATTGGAAAGGGAAGAAGTTCTGTTTTTATTGCATATATAGACGTTTCAGCCGGATTAGAGCGGATTTACGTGTACATTTTCCATCGGTAATATTAACGGAAAATCAGGAACATTTTAGTTAATTCTAATGAAAACACATTGATTTTTATCATTTGTATTGGAAACAACATTGTCATATGTCTTTTCTTGGATCTAAACAATACGAAACCTCGCTCTATGATTTGAAGTTAAAATCCTCAAAAATGGTAATATAGTGACTTTTTTCACGTTATTCATGTAGTGTGATTTTACGTATATATATTCGTTTTTACCAATATTTCGATACTACTTCATATTTTCTCACGATATGTGATTTGGCCTTCATATCTCAGAATTTCGCAAATTGTGCATTTTTAAGCAAGTTTTCTTGCATTTTGTTTTGTACTAAAAATCATCAAATTTAGCAATATTTTGACCTTTATCATCCCCATTTCCTTTTTGTGATTTAAACAAAATATCATCGAATTAGGCAATATTTTGCCGTTTTCCACGTTTTGTGAATTTTTAGTTTATTGTTATTATTTCATTATATATACGAGAAAAATTATGCAAGAACATAATTGATCAGAAAATAACCTTAAATACTTCATTTTCAATCATCTATATGTTTCTCGTTAAAATACTGAGTAAGATATTTAAAAGGGGAGAAGTTCTGTTTTTATTGCATATATCGACGTTTTAGCCGGATTAGAACGGTTTTACGTGTACATCTTCCATCGGTAATATAAACCGAAAATCAGGATTATTTTAGTTAATTTTAATGAAAACACATTGATTTTTATAATTTGTATTGGAAGCAACATCTTTATACGTCTTTTCTAGGGTTTAAAAAATACGAAACGTCGCTCTATGATTCGAATTTAAAATCCTCAAATTTGGTATAATAATGACTTTTTTCACGTTGTTCATGTAGTTTGATATTACGTGAATATATTCATTTTAACCAATATTTCGATACTATTTCATGTAGTATCACGATATGTGATTTGGCCTTCAAATCTCAGATTTTCGCAAAATATTGCATTTTAAGCAAGTTTTCTTGCATTTTGTTTCGTACTAAAAATCATCGAATTCAGCAATATTTTGACGTTTATCATCCCTTTTCTTTTATGAGATATAAACAAAATATCATCGAATTAGGCAATATTTTGCTGTTTTTCCACGTTTGTGTGAATTTCCAGTTTATTGCTATTAATTCATTAAATATACGATAAAAATGATGCAAACACATAATTGATTAGATATTAACCTTAAACACTTCATTTTCAATCAACTATTTGTTTCTCGTTAAAATACTGAGTAAGATATTGGAAAGGGGAGAAGTTCTGTTTTTATTGCATATATCGACGTTTCAGCCGGACTAGAGCGGTTTTACGTGTACATCTTCCATCGGGAATATAAACGGAAAATCAGGAACATTTTAGTTAATTCTAATGAAAATACATTAATTTTTATCATTTGTATGTCTTTTCTTGGATCTATATTTAGATCTAAGAAAAGACATACAAATGATAAAAATTAATGTATTTCTATTAGAATTAACTAAAATGTTCCTGATTTTCCGTACAAACGAAACCTCGCTCTATTATTTGAAGGTAAAATCCTCAAATATGGTAATATAGTGACTTTTTTCACGTTATTCATGTAGTGTGATTTTACGTATATATATTCGTTTTTACCAATATTTCGATACTACTTCACGTTTTCTCACGATATGTGATTTGGCCTTCATATCTCAGAATTTCGCAAATTTTGCATTTTTAAGCAAATTTTCTTGCATTTTGTTTTGTAATAAAAATCATAAAATTTAGCAATATTTTGACCTTTATCATCCCCTTTTCCTTTATGTGATTTAAACAAAATATCATCGAATTAGGCAATATTTTGCCGTTTTCCACGTTTTTGTGTATTTTTAGTTTATTGTTATTATTTCATTATATATACGAGAAAAATAATGCAAGCACATAATTGATCAGAAAATAACCTTAAATACTTCATTTTCAATCATCTATATGTTTCTCGTTAAAATACTGAGTAAGATATTTAAAAGGGGAGAAGTTCTGTTTTTATTGCATATATCGACGTTTCAGCCGGATTAGAACAGTTTTACGTGTACATCTTCCATCGGTAATATAAACCGAAAATCAGGATTATTTTAGTTAATTTTAATGAAAACACATTGATTTTTATAATTTGTATTGGAAGCAACATCTTTATACGTCTTTTCTAGGGTCTAAAAAATACGAAACGTCGCTCTATGATTCGAATTTAAAATCCTCAAATTTGGTATAATAATGACTTTTTTCACGTTGTTCATGTAGTTTGATATTACGTAAATATATTCATTTTTACCAATATTTCGATACTATTTCATGTAGTATCACGATATGTGATTTGGCCTTCAAATCTCAGATTTTCGCATAATATTGCATTTTAAGCATGTTTTCTTGCATTTGGTTTCGTACTAAAAATCATCGAATTCAGCAATATTTTGACGTTTATCATCCCTTTTCCTTTATTTGATATAAACAAGATATCATCGAATTATGCAATATTTTGCTGTTTTTTCACGTTTTTGTGAATTTTCAATTTATTGCTTTTAATTCAATAAATATACGATTAAAATGATGCAAACACAATTGATTAGAAATTTACCTTATACACTTCATTTTCAGTCAACTATTTGTTTCTCGTTAAAATACTGAGTAAGATATTGGAAAGGGAAGAAGTTCTGTTTTTATTGCATATATAGACGTTTCAGCCGGATTAGAGCGGATTTACGTGTACATTTTCCATCGGTAATATTAACGGAAAATCAGGAACATTTTAGTTAATTCTAATGAAAACACATTGTTTTTTTTCATTTGTATTGGAAACAACATTGTCATATGTCTTTTCTTGGATCTAAACAATACGAAACCTCGCTCTATGATTTGAAGTTAAAATCCTCAAAAATGGTAATATAGTGACTTTTTTCACGTTATTCATGTAGTGTGATTTTACGTATATATATTCGTTTTTACCAATATTTCGATACTACTTCATATTTTCTCACGATATGTGATTTGGCCTTCATATCTCAGAATTTCGCAAATTGTGCATTTTTAAGCAAGTTTTCTTGCATTTTGTTTTGTACTAAAAATCATCAAATTTAGCAATATTTTGACCTTTATCATCCCCATTTCCTTTTTGTGATTTAAACAAAATATCATCGAATTAGGCAATATTTTGCCGTTTTCCACGTTTTGTGAATTTTTAGTTTATTGTTATTATTTCATTATATATACGAGAAAAATTATGCAAGAACATAATTGATCAGAAAATAACCTTAAATACTTCATTTTCAATCATCTATATGTTTCTCGTTAAAATACTGAGTAAGATATTTAAAAGGGGAGAAGTTCTGTTTTTATTGCATATATCGACGTTTTAGCCGGATTAGAACGGTTTTACGTGTACATCTTCCATCGGTAATATAAACCGAAAATCAGGATTATTTTAGTTAATTTTAATGAAAACACATTGATTTTTATAATTTGTATTGGAAGCAACATCTTTATACGTCTTTTCTAGGGTTTAAAAAATACGAAACGTCGCTCTATGATTCGAATTTAAAATCCTCAAATTTGGTATAATAATGACTTTTTTCACGTTGTTCATGTAGTTTGATATTACGTGAATATATTCATTTTAACCAATATTTCGATACTATTTCATGTAGTATCACGATATGTGATTTGGCCTTCAAATCTCAGATTTTCGCAAAATATTGCATTTTAAGCAAGTTTTCTTGCATTTTGTTTCGTACTAAAAATCATCGAATTCAGCAATATTTTGACGTTTATCATCCCTTTTCTTTTATGAGATATAAACAAAATATCATCGAATTAGGCAATATTTTGCTGTTTTTCCACGTTTGTGTGAATTTCCAGTTTATTGCTATTAATTCATTAAATATACGATAAAAATGATGCAAACACATAATTGATTAGATATTAACCTTAAACACTTCATTTTCAATCAACTATTTGTTTCTCGTTAAAATACTGAGTAAGATATTGGAAAGGGGAGAAGTTCTGTTTTTATTGCATATATCGACGTTTCAGCCGGACTAGAGCGGTTTTACGTGTACATCTTCCATCGGGAATATAAACGGAAAATCAGGAACATTTTAGTTAATTCTAATGAAAATACATTAATTTTTATCATTTGTATGTCTTTTCTTGGATCTATATTTAGATCCAAGAAAAGACATATGTCTTTTCTTGGATCTATATTTAGATCCAAGAAAAGACATACAAATGATAAAAATTAATGTATTTCTATTAGAATTAACTAAAATGTTCCTGATTTTCCGTACAAACGAAACCTCGCTCTATTATTTGAAGGTAAAATCCTCAAATATGGTAATATAGTGACTTTTTTCACGTTATTCATGTAGTGTGATTTTACGTATATATATTCGTTTTTACCAATATTTCGATACTACTTCACGTTTTCTCACGATATGTGATTTGGCCTTCATATCTCAGAATTTCGCAAATTTTGCATTTTTAAGCAAATTTTCTTGCATTTTGTTTTGTAATAAAAATCATAAAATTTAGCAATATTTTGACCTTTATCATCCCCTTTTCCTTTATGTGATTTAAACAAAATATCATCGAATTAGGCAATATTTTGCCGTTTTCCACGTTTTTGTGTATTTTTAGTTTATTGTTATTATTTCATTATATATACGAGAAAAATAATGCAAGCACATAATTGATCAGAAAATAACCTTAAATACTTCATTTTCAATCATCTATATGTTTCTCGTTAAAATACTGAGTAAGATATTGTAAAGGGGAGAAGTTCTGTTTTTATTTCATATATCGACGTTTCAGCCGGATTAGAACGGTTTTACGTGTACATCTTCCATCGGTAATATAAACCGAAAATCAGGATTATTTTAGTTAATTTTAATGAAAACACATTGATTTTTATAATTTGTATTGGAAGCAACATCTTTATACGTCTTTTCTAGGGTCTACTAAATACGAAACGTCGCTCTATGATTCGAAGTTAAAATCCTCAAATTTGGTATAATAATGACTTTTTTCACGTTTTTCATGTAGTTTGATATTACGTAAATATATTCATTTTTACCAATATTTTGATACTATTTCATGTAGTATCACGATATGTGATTTGGCTTTCATATCCCAGATTTTCGCATAATATTGCATTTTAAGCAAGTTTTCTTGCATTTTGTTTCGTACTAAAAATCATCGAATTCAGCAATATTTTGACGTTTATCATCCCCTTTTCCTTTATGTGATATAAACAAAATATCATCGAATTAGGCAATATTTTGGTGTTTTTCCACGTTTGTGTGAATTTTCAGTTTATTGCTAATAATTCATTAAATATACGATAAAAACGATGCAAACACATAATTGATTAGATATTAACCTTAAACACTTCATTTTCAATCAACTATTTGTTTCTCGTTAAAATACTGAGTAAGATATTGGAAAAGGGAGAAGTTCTGTTTTTATTGCATATATCGACGTGTTAGCCGGATTAGAGAGGTTTTAATAATTCATTAAATATACGATAAAAACGATGCAAACACATAATTGATTAGATATTAACCTTAAACACTTCATTTTCAATCAACTATTTGTTTCTCGTTAAAATACTGAGTTAGATATTGGAAAAGGGAGAAGTTCTGTTTTTATTGCATATATCGACGTGTCAGCCGGATTAGAGAGGTTTTACGTGTACATCTTCCATCGGTAATATAAACGGAAAATCAGGAACATTTTAGTTAATTTTAATGAAAACACATTGATTTTTATCATTTGTGTGTCTTTTCTTGGATCTAAATAATACGAATCCTCGCTCTAAGATTTAAAGGTAAAATCCTCAAATATGGTAATATAGTGACTTTTTTCACGTTATTCATGTAGTGTGATTTTACGTATATATATTCGTTTTTACCAATATTTCGATACTACTTCACGTTTTCTCACGATATGTGATTTGGCCTTCATATCTCAGAATTTCGCAAATTTTGCATTTTTAAGCAAGTTTTCTTGCATTTTGTTTTGTACTAAAAATCATCGAATTTAGCAATATTTTGACCTTTATCATCCCCTTTTCCTTTATGTGATTTAAACAAAATATTATCGAATTAGGATATATTTTGCCGTTTTTACACGTTTTTGTGAATTTTTAGTTTATTGTTATTATTTCATTATATATACGAGAAAAATTATGGAAGCACGTAATTGATCAGAAAATAACCTTAAATACTTCATTTTCAATCATCTATATGTTTCTCGTTAAAATACTGAGTAAGATATTGAAAAGGGGAGAAGTTCTGTTTTTATTGCATATATCGACGTTTCAGCCGGATTAGAACGGCTTTACGTGTACATCTTCCATCGGTAATATAAACCGAAAATCAGGATTATTTTTGTTAATTTTAATTAAAACACATTGATTTTTATAATTTGTATTGGAAGCAACATCTTTATACGTCTTTTCTAGGGTCTAAAAAATACGAAACGTCGCTCTATGATTCGAAGTTAAAATCCTCAAATTTGGTATAATAATGACTTTTTTCACGTTTTTTATGTTGTTTGATATTACGTAAATATATTCATTTTTACCAATATTTTGATACTATTTCATGTAGTATCACGATATGTGATTTGGCTTTCATATTCCAGATTTTCGCATAATATTGCGTTTTAAGCAAGTTTTCTTGCATTTTGTTTCGTACTAAAAATCATCGAATTCAGCAATATTTTGACGTTTATCATCCCCTTTTCCTTTATATGACATAAACAAAATATCATCGAATTAGGCAATATTTTGGTGTTTTTCCACGTTTGTGTGAATTTTCAGTTTATTGCTAATAATTCATTAAATATACGATAAAAACGATGCAAACACATAATTGATTAGATATTAACCTTAAACACTTCATTTTCAATCAACTATTTGTTTCTCGTTAAAATACTGAGTAAGATATTGGAAAAGGGAGAAGTTCTGTTTTTATTGCATATATCGACGTGTCAGCCGGATTAGAGAGGTTTTACGTGTACATCTTCCATCGGTAATATAAACGGAAAATCAGGAACATTTTAGTTAATTTTAATGAAAACACATTGATTTTTATCATTTGTGTGTCTTTTCTTGGATCTAAATAATACGAATCCTCGCTCTAAGATTTAAAAGTAAAATCCTCAAATATGGTAATATAGTGACTTCTTTCACGTTATTCATGTAGTGTGATTTTACGTATATATATTCGTTTTTACCAATATTTCGATACTACTTCACGTTTTCTCACGATATGTGATTTGGCCTTCAAATCTCAGAATTTCGCAAATTTTGCATTTTTAAACAAGTTTTCTTGCATTTTGTTTTGTACTAAAAACCATCGAATTTAGAAATATTTTGACCTTTATCATGCCCTTTTCCTTTATGTGATTTAAACAAAATATCATAGAATTAGGCAATATTATGCCGTTTTTCCATGTTTTTGTGAATTTTCAGTTTATTGTTATTATTTCATTAAATATACGAGAAAAATTATGCAAACACATAATATATCAGAAAATAACCTTAAAAACTTCATTTTCAATCATTTATTTGTTTCTCGTTAAAATACTGAGTAAGATATTGAAAAGGGGAGAAGTTCGGTTTTTATTGCATATATCGACGTTTCAGCCGGATTAGAACGGTTTTACGTGTACATCTTCCATCGGTAATATAAACCGAAAATCAGGATTATTTTAGTTAATTTTAATGAAAACACATTGATTTTTATAATTTGTATTGGAAGCAACATCTTTATACGTCTTTTCTAGGGTTTAAAAAATACGAAACGTCGCTCTATGATTCGAATTTAAAATCCTCAAATTTGGTATAATAATGACTTTTTTCACGTTGTTCATGTAGTTTGATATTACGTGAATATATTCATTTTAACCAATATTTCGATACTATTTCATGTAGTATCACGATATGTGATTTGGCCTTCAAATCTCAGATTTTCGCAAAATATTGCATTTTAAGCAAGTTTTCTTGCATTTTGTTTCGTACTAAAAATCATCGAATTCAGCAATATTTTGACGTTTATCATCCCTTTTCTTTTATGAGATATAAACAAAATATCATCGAATTAGGCAATATTTTGCTGTTTTTCCACGTTTGTGTGAATTTCCAGTTTATTGCTATTAATTCATTAAATATACGATAAAAATGATGCAAACACATAATTGATTAGATATTAACCTTAAACACTTCATTTTCAATCAACTATTTGTTTCTCGTTAAAATACTGAGTAAGATATTGGAAAGGGGAGAAGTTCTGTTTTTATTGCATATATCGACGTTTCAGCCTGACTAGAGCGGTTTTACGTGTACATCTTCCATCGGGAATATAAACGGAAAATCAGGAACATTTTAGTTAATTCTAATGAAAATACATTAATTTTTATCATTTGTATGTCTTTTCTTGGATCTATATTTAGATCCAAGAAAAGACATATGTCTTTTCTTGGATCTATATTTAGATCCAAGAAAAGACATACAAATGATAAAAATTAATGTATTTCTATTAGAATTAACTAAAATGTTCCTGATTTTCCGTACAAACGAAACCTCGCTCTATTATTTGAAGGTAAAATCCTCAAATATGGTAATATAGTGACTTTTTTCACGTTATTCATGTAGTGTGATTTTACGTATATATATTCGTTTTTACCAATATTTCGATACTACTTCACGTTTTCTCACGATATGTGATTTGGCCTTCATATCGCAGAATTTCGCAAATTTTGCATTTTTAAGCAAATTTTCTTGCATTTTGTTTTGTAATAAAAATCATAAAATTTAGCAATATTTTGACCTTTATCATCCCCTTTTCCTTTATGTGATTTAAACAAAATATCATCGAATTAGGCAATATTTTGCCGTTTTCCACGTTTTTGTGTATTTTTAGTTTATTGTTATTATTTCATTATATATACGAGAAAAATAATGCAAGCACATAATTGATCAGAAAATAACCTTAAATACTTCATTTTCAATCATCTATATGTTTCTCGTTAAAATACTGAGTAAGATATTGTAAAGGGGAGAAGTTCTGTTTTTATTTCATATATCGACGTTTCAGCCGGATTAGAACGGTTTTACGTGTACATCTTCCATCGGTAATATAAACCGAAAATCAGGATTATTTTAGTTAATTTTAATGAAAACACATTGATTTTTATAATTTGTATTGGAAGCAACATCTTTATACGTCTTTTCTAGGGTCTACTAAATACGAAACGTCGCTCTATGATTCGAAGTTAAAATCCTCAAATTTGGTATAATAATGACTTTTTTCACGTTTTTCATGTAGTTTGATATTACGTAAATATATTCATTTTTACCAATATTTTGATACTATTTCATGTAGTATCACGATATGTGATTTGGCTTTCATATCCCAGATTTTCGCATAATATTGCATTTTAAGCAAGTTTTCTTGCATTTTGTTTCGTACTAAAAATCATCGAATTCAGCAATATTTTGACGTTTATCATCCCCTTTTCCTTTATGTGATATAAACAAAATATCATCGAATTAGGCAATATTTTGGTGTTTTTCCACGTTTGTGTGAATTTTCAGTTTATTGCTAATAATTCATTAAATATACGATAAAAACGATGCAAACACATAATTGATTAGATATTAACCTTAAACACTTCATTTTCAATCAACTATTTGTTTCTCGTTAAAATACTGAGTAAGATATTGGAAAAGGGAGAAGTTCTGTTTTTATTGCATATATCGACGTGTTAGCCGGATTAGAGAGGTTTTAATAATTCATTAAATATACGATAAAAACGATGCAAACACATAATTGATTAGATATTAACCTTAAACACTTCATTTTCAATCAACAATTTGTTTCTCGTTAAAATACTGAGTTAGATATTGGAAAAGGGAGAAGTTCTGTTTTTATTGCATATATCGACGTGTCAGCCGGATTAGAGAGGTTTTACGTGTACATCTTCCATCGGTAATATAAACGGAAAATCAGGAACATTTTAGTTAATTTTAATGAAAACACATTGATTTTTATCATTTGTGTGTCTTTTCTTGGATCTAAATAATACGAATCCTCGCTCTAAGATTTAAAGGTAAAATCCTCAAATATGGTAATATAGTGACTTTTTTCACGTTATTCATATAGTGTGATTTTACGTATATATATTCGTTTTTACCAATATTTCGATACTACTTCACGTTTTCTCACGATATGTGATTTGGCCTTCATATCTCAGAATTTCGCAAATTTTGCATTTTTAAGCAAGTTTTCTTGCATTTTGTTTTGTACTAAAAATCATCGAATTTAGCAATATTTTGACCTTTATCATCCCCTTTTCCTTTATGTGATTTAAACAAAATATTATCGAATTAGGATATATTTTGCCGTTTTTACACGTTTTTGTGAATTTTTAGTTTATTGTTATTATTTCATTATATATACGAGAAAAATTATGGAAGCACGTAATTGATCAGAAAATAACCTTAAATACTTCATTTTCAATCATCTATATGTTTCTCGTTAAAATACTGAGTAAGATATTGAAAAGGGGAGAAGTTCTGTTTTTATTGCATATATCGACGTTTCAGCCGGATTAGAACGGCTTTACGTGTACATCTTCCATCGGTAATATAAACCGAAAATCAGGATTATTTTTGTTAATTTTAATTAAAACACATTGATTTTTATAATTTGTATTGGAAGCAACATCTTTATACGTCTTTTCTAGGGTCTAAAAAATACGAAACGTCGCTCTATGATTCGAAGTTAAAATCCTCAAATTTGGTATAATAATGACTTTTTTCACGTTTTTTATGTTGTTTGATATTACGTAAATATATTCATTTTTACCAATATTTTGATACTATTTCATGTAGTATCGCGATATGTGATTTGGCTTTCATATTCCAGATTTTCGCATAATATTGCGTTTTAAGCAAGTTTTCTTGCATTTTGTTTCGTACTAAAAATCATCGAATTCAGCAATATTTTGACGTTTATCATCCCCTTTTCCTTTATATGACATAAACAAAATATCATCGAATTAGGCAATATTTTGGTGTTTTTCCACGTTTGTGTGAATTTTCAGTTTATTGCTAATAATTCATTAAATATACGATAAAAACGATGCAAACACATAATTGATTAGATATTAACCTTAAACACTTCATTTTCAATCAACTATTTGTTTCTCGTTAAAATACTGAGTAAGATATTGGAAAAGGGAGAAGTTCTGTTTTTATTGCATATATCGACGTGTCAGCCGGATTAGAGAGGTTTTACGTGTACATCTTCCATCGGTAATATAAACGGAAAATCAGGAACATTTTAGTTAATTTTAATGAAAACACATTGATTTTTATCATTTGTGTGTCTTTTCTTGGATCTAAATAATACGAATCCTCGCTCTAAGATTTAAAAGTAAAATCCTCAAATATGGTAATATAGTGACTTCTTTCACGTTATTCATGTAGTGTGATTTTACGTATATATATTCGTTTTTACCAATATTTCGATACTACTTCACGTTTTCTCACGATATGTGATTTGGCCTTCAAATCTCAGAATTTCGCAAATTTTGCATTTTTAAACAAGTTTTCTTGCATTTTGTTTTGTACTAAAAACCATCGAATTTAGAAATATTTTGACCTTTATCATGCCCTTTTCCTTTATGTGATTTAAACAAAATATCATAGAATTAGGCAATATTATGCCGTTTTTCCATGTTTTTGTGAATTTTCAGTTTATTGTTATTATTTCATTAAATATACGAGAAAAATTATGCAAACACATAATATATCAGAAAATAACCTTAAAAACTTCATTTTCAATCATTTATTTGTTTCTCGTTAAAATACTGAGTAAGATAT
The DNA here is from genome assembly GCF_040958095.1 of Procambarus clarkii. NCBI lineage: Eukaryota > Metazoa > Arthropoda > Malacostraca > Decapoda > Cambaridae > Procambarus > Procambarus clarkii. Next base: position 8,855,450 of record NC_091202.1, on the reverse strand, counting down.
TGAAAAGGGGAGAAGTTCGGTTTTTATTGCATATATCGACGTTTCAGCCGGATTAGAACGGTTTTACGTGTACATCTTCCATCGGTAATATAAACCAAAAATCAGGAACATTTTAGTTAATTCTAATGAAAACACATTGATTTTTAACATTTGTATTGGAAACAACATTGTCATATGTCTTTTCTTGGATCTAAACAATATGAAACCTCGCTCTATGATTTGAAGTTAAAATCCTCAAAAATGGTAATATAGTGACTTTTTTCACGTTATTCATGTAGTATGATTTTACGTATATATATTCGTTTTTACCAATATTTCGATACTACTTCATATTTTCTCACGATATGTGATTTGGCCTTCATATCTCAGAATTTCGCAAATTTTGCATTTTTAAGCAAGTTTTCTTGCATTTTGTTTTGTACTAAAAATCATCGAATTTAGCAATATTTTGACCTTTATCATCCCCTTTTCCTTTATGTGATTTAAACAAAATATTATCGAATTAGGATATATTTTGCCGTTTTTACACGTTTTTGTGAATTTTTAGTTTATTGTTATTATTTCATTATATATACGAGAAAAATTATGGAAGCACGTAATTGATCAGAAAATAACCTTAAATACTTCATTTTCAATCATCTATATGTTTCTCGTTAAAATACTGAGTAAGATATTGAAAAGGGGAGAAGTTCTGTTTTTATTGCATATATCGACGTTTCAGCCGGATTAGAACGGCTTTACGTGTACATCTTCCATCGGTAATATAAACCGAAAATCAGGATTATTTTTGTTAATTTTAATTAAAACACATTGATTTTTATAATTTGTATTGGAAGCAACATCTTTATACGTCTTTTCTAGGGTCTAAAAAATACGAAACGTCGCTCTATGATTCGAAGTTAAAATCCTCAAATTTGGTATAATAATGACTTTTTTCACGTTTTTTATGTTGTTTGATATTACGTAAATATATTCATTTTTACCAATATTTTGATACTATTTCATGTAGTATCACGATATGTGATTTGGCTTTCATATTCCAGATTTTCGCATAATATTGCATTTTAAGCAAGTTTTCTTGCATTTTGTTTCGTACTAAAAATCATCGAATTCAGCAATATTTTGACGTTTATCATCCCCTTTTCCTTTATATGACATAAACAAAATATCATCGAATTAGGCAATATTTTGGTGTTTTTCCACGTTTGTGTGAATTTTCAGTTTATTGCTAATAATTCATTAAATATACGATAAAAACGATGCAAACACATAATTGATTAGATATTAACCTTAAACACTTCATTTTCAATCAACTATTTGTTTCTCGTTAAAATACTGAGTAAGATATTGGAAAAGGGAGAAGTTCTGTTTTTATTGCATATATCGACGTGTCAGCCGGATTAGAGAGGTTTTACGTGTACATCTTCCATCGGTAATATAAACGGAAAATCAGGAACATTTTAGTAAATTTTAATGAAAACACATTGATTTTTATCATTTGTGTGTCTTTTCTTGGATCTAAATAATACGAATCCTCGCTCTAAGATTTAAAAGTAAAATCCTCAAATATGGTAATATAGTGACTTCTTTCACGTTATTCATGTAGTGTGATTTTACGTATATATATTCGTTTTTACCAATATTTCGATACTACTTCACGTTTTCTCACGATATGTGATTTGGCCTTCAAATCTCAGAATTTCGCAAATTTTGCATTTTTAAACAAGTTTTCTTGCATTTTGTTTTGTACTAAAAACCATCGAATTTAGAAATATTTTGACCTTTATCATGCCCTTTTCCTTTATGTGATTTAAACAAAATATCATCGAATTAGGCAATATTTTGCCGTTTTTCCACGTTTTTGTGTATTTTTAGTTTATTGTTATTATTTCATTATATATACGAGAAAAATAATGCAAGCACATAATTGATCAGAAAATAACCTTAAATACTTCATTACCAATCATCTATATGTTTCTCGTTAAAATACTGAGTAAGATATTGTAAAGGGGAGAAGTTCTGTTTTTATTGCATATATCGACGTTTCAGCCGGATTAGAACGGTTTTACGTGTACATCTTCCATCGGTAATATAAACCGAAAATCAGGATTATTTTAGTTAATTTTAATGAAAACACATTGATTTTTATAATTTGTATTGGAAGCAACATCTTTATAAGTCTTTTCTAGGGTCTACAAAATAAGAAACGTCGCTCTATGATTCGAAGTTAAAATCCTCAAATTTGGTATAATAATGACTTTTTTCACGTTTTTCATGTAGTTTGATATTACGTAAATATATTCATTTTTACCAATATTTTGATACTATTTCATGTAGTATCACGATATGTGATTTGGCTTTCATATCCCAGATTTTCGCATAATATTGCATTTTAAGCAAGTTTTCTTGCATTTTGTTTCGTACTAAAAATCATCGAATTCAGCAATATTTTGACGTTTATCATCCCCTTTTCCTTTATGTGATATAAACAAAATATCATCGAATTAGGCAATATTTTGCCGTTTTTCCATGTTTTTGTGAATTTTCAGTTTATTGTTATGATTTCATTAAATATACGAGAAAAATTATGCAAACACATAATATATCAGAAAATAACCTTAAATACTTCATTTTCAATCATCTATTTGTTTCTCGTTAAAATACTGAGTAAGATATTGAAAAGGGGAGAAGTTCTGTTTTTATTGCATATATCGACGTTTCAGCCGGATTAGAACGGTTTTACGTGTACATCTTCCATCGGTAATATAAACCGAAAATCAGGAACATTTTAGTTAATTTTAATGAAAACACATTGATATTTATAATTTGTATTGGAAGCAACATCTTTATACGTCTTTTCTAAGGTCTACAAAATACGAAACGTCGCTCTATGATTCGAAGTTAAAATCCTCAAATTTGGTATAATAATGACTTTTTTCACGTTTTTCATGTAGTTTGATATTACGTAAATATATTCATTTTTACCAATATCTCGATACTATTTCATGTAGTATCATGATATGTGATTTGGCTTTCATATATCAGATTTTCGCATGATATTGCATTTTAAGCAAGTTTTCTTGCATTTTGTTTCGTACTAAAAATCATCGAATTCAGCAATATTTTGACGTTTATCATCCCCTTTTCCTTTATATGATATAAAGAAAATATCATCGAATTAGGCAATATTTTGGTGTTTTTCCACGTTTGTGTGAATTTTCAGTTTATTGCTAATAATTCATTAAATATACGATAAAAACGATGCAAACACATAATTGATTAGATATTAACCTTAAACACTTCATTTTCAATCAACTATTTGTTTCTCGTTAAAATACTGAGTAAGATATTGGAAAAGGGAGAAGTTCTGTTTTTATTGCATATATCGACGTGTCAGCCGGATTAGAGAGGTTTTACGTGTACATCTTCCATCGGTAATATAAACGGAAAATCAGGAACATTTTAGTTAATTTTAATGAAAACACATTGATTTTTATCATTTGTGTATCTTTTCTTGGATCAAAATAATACGAATCCTCGCTCTAAGATTTAAAGTTAAAATCCTCAAATATGGTAATATAGTGACTTTTTTCACGTTATTCATGTAATGTGATTTTACGTATATATATTCGTTTTTACCAATATTTCGATACTACTTCACGTTTTCTCACGATATGTGATTTGGCCTTCAAATCTCAGAATTTCGCAAATTTTGCATTTTTAAACAAGTTTTCTTGCATTTTGTTTTGTACTAAAAATCATCGAATTTAGAAATATTTTGACCTTTATCATGCCCTTTTCCTTTATGTGATTTAAACAAAATATAGAATTAGGCAATATTTTGCCGTTTTTCCATGTTTTTGTGAATTTTCAGTTTATTGTTATTATTTCATTAAATATACGAGAAAAATTATGCAAACACATAATATATCAGAAAATAACCTTAAATACTTCATTTTCAATCATTTATTTGTTTCTCGTTAAAATACTGAGTAAGATATTGAAAAGGGGAGAAGTTCGGTTTTTATTGCATATATCGACGTTTCAGCCGGATTAGAACGGTTTTACGTGTACATCTTCCATCGGTAATATAAACCGACAATCAGGAACATTTTAGTTAATTCTAATGAAAACACATTGATTTTTACAATTTGTATTGGAAGCAACATCTTTATTCGTCTTTTCCAGGGTCTAAAAAATACGAATCGTCGCTTTTTGATTCGAAGTTAAAATCCTCAAATTTGGCATAATAATGACTTTTTTCACGTTTTTCATGTAGTTTGATATTACGTAAATATATTCATTTTTACCAATATTTCGATACCATTTCATGTAGTATCACGATATGTGATTTGGCCTTCAAATCTCAGATTTCCGCAAAATATTGCATTTTAAGCAAGTTTTCTTGCATTTTGTTTCGTACTAAAAATCATCGAATTCAGCAATATTTTGACGTTTATCATCCCCTTTTCTTTCATGAGATATAAACAAAATATCATCGAATTAGGCAATATTTTGCTGTTTTTACACGTTTGTGTGAATTTTCATTTTATTGCTATTAATTCATTAAATATACGATAAAAACGATGCAAACACATAATTGATTAAATATTAACCTTAAACACTTCATTTTCAATCAACTATTTGTTTCTCGTTAAAATACTGAGTAAGATATTGGAAAAGGGAGAAGTTCTGTTTTTATTGCATATATCGACGTTTCAGCCGGATTAGAGCGATTTTACGTGTACATCTTTCATCGGTAATATAAACGGAAAATCAGGAACATTTTAGTTAATTCTAATGAAAACACATTGATTTTTATCATTTGTATGTCTTTTCTTGGATCTAAATAATACGAATCCTCGCTCTATGATTTGAAGTTAAAATCCTCAAATATGGTAATATAGTGACTTTTTTCACGTTATTCATGTAGTGTGATTTTACGTATATATATTCGTTTTTACCAATATTTCGATACTACTTCACGTTTTCTCACGATATGTGATTTGGCCTTCAAATCTCAGAATTTCGCAAATTTTGCATTTTTAAGCACGTTTTCTTGCATTTTGTTTTGTACTAAAGATCATCGAATTTAGCAATATTTTGACCTTTATCATCCCCATTTCCTTTATGTGATTTAAACAAAATATCATCGAATTAGGCAATATTTTGCCGTTTTTCCACGTTTTTGTGTATTTTTAGTTTATTGTTATTATTTCATTATATATACGAGAAAAATAATGCAAGCACATAATTGATCAGAAAATAACCTTAAATACTTCATTTTCAATCATCTATATGTTTCTCGTTAAAATACTGAGTAAGATATTGTAAAGGGGAGAAGTTCTGTTTTTATTGCATATATCGACGTTTCAGCCGGATTAGAACGGTTTTACGTGTACATCTTCCATCGGTAATATAAACCGAAAATCAGGATTATTTTAGTTAATTTTAATGAAAACACATTGATTTTTATAATTTGTATTGGAAGCAACATCTTTATACGTCTTTTCTAGGGTCTACAAAATACGAAACGTCGCTCTATGATTCGAAGTTAAAATCCTCAAATTTGGTATAATAATGACTTTTTTCACGTTTTTCATGTAGTTTGATATTACGTAAATATATTCATTTTTACCAATATTTTGATACTATTTCATGTAGTATCACGATATGTGATTTGGCTTTCATATCCCAGATTTTCGCATAATATTGCATTTTAAGCAAGTTTTCTTGCATTTTGTTTCGTACTAAAAATCATCGAATTCAGCAATATTTTGACGTTTATCATCCCCTTTTCCTTTATGTGATATAAACAAAATATCATCGAATTAGGCAATATTTTGCCGTTTTTCCATGTTTTTGTGAATTTTCAGTTTATTGTTATGATTTCATTAAATATACGAGAAAAATTATGCAAACACATAATATATCAGAAAATAACCTTAAATACTTTATTTTCAATCATCTATTTGTTTCTCGTTAAAATACTGAGTAAGATATTGAAAAGGGGAGAAGTTCTGTTTTTATTGCATATATCGACGTTTCAGCCGGATTAGAACGGTTTTACGTGTACATCTTCCATCGGTAATATAAACCGAAAATCAGGAACATTTTAGTTAATTTTAATGAAAACACATTGATTTTTATAATTTGTATTGGAAGCAACATCTTTATACGTCTTTTCTAAGGTCTACAAAATACGAAACGTCGCTCTATGATTCGAAGTTAAAATCCTCAAATTTGGTATAATAATGACTTTTTTCACGTTTTTCATGTAGTTTGATATTACGTAAATATATTCATTTTTACCAATATTTCGATACTATTTCATGTAGTGTCACGATATTTGATTTGGCTTTCAAATCTCAGATTTTCGCATAATATTGCATTTTAAGCAAGTTTTCTTGCATTTTGTTTCGTACTAAAAATCATCGAATTCAGCAATGTTTTGACGTTTATCATCCCCTTTTCCTTTATGTGATATAAACAAAATATCATCGAATTAGGCAAAATTTTGGTGTTTTTCCACGTTTGTGTGAATTTTCAGTTTATTGCTAATAATTCATTAAATATACGATAAAAACGATGCAAACACATAATTGATTAGATATTAACCTTAAACACTTCATTTTCAATCAACTATTTGTTTCTCGTTAAAATACTGAGTAAGATATTGGAAAAGGGAGAAATTCTGTTTTTATTGCATATATCGACGTGTTAGCCGGATTAGAGAGGTTTTACGTGTACATCTTCCATCGGTAATATAAACGGAAAATCAGGAACATTTTAGTTAATTTTAATGAAAACACATTGATTTTTATCATTTGTGTGTCTTTTCTTGGATCAAAATAATACGAATCCTCGCTCTAAGATTTAAAGTTAAAATCCTCAAATATGGTAATATAGTGACTTTTTTCACGTTATTCATGTAGTGTGATTTTACGTATATATGTTCGTTTTTACCAATATTTCGATACTACTTCACGTTTTCTCACGATATGTGATTTGGCCTTCAAATCTCAGAATTTCGCAAATTTTGCATTTTAAGCAAGTTTTCTTGCATTTTGTTTCGTACTAAAAATCATCGAATTTAGCAATATTTTGACCTTTACCATCCCCTTTTCCTTTATGTGATATAAACAAAATATCATAGAATTAGGCAATATTTTGCCGTTTTTCCATGTTTTTGTGAATTTTCAGTTTATTGTTATGATTTCATTAAATATACGAGAAAAATTATGCAAACACATAATATATCAGAAAATAACCTTAAATACTTCATTTTCAATCATCTATTTGTTTCTCGTTAAAATACTGAGTAAGATATTGAAAAGGGGAGAAGTTCTGTTTTTATTGCATATATCGACGTTTCAGCCGGATTAGAACGGTTTTACGTGTACATCTTCCATCGGTAATATAAACCGAAAATCAGGAACATTTTAGTTAATTTTAATGAAAACACATTGATTTTTCAAATCAATGAATCTTCAAATCTCAGAATTTCGCAAATTTTGCATTTTAAGCAAGTTTTCTTGCATTTTGTTTCGTACTAAAATTCATCGAATTTAGCAATATTTTGACCTTTATCATCCCCTTTTCCTTTATGTGATATAAACAAAATATCATAGAATTAGGCAATATTTTGCCGTTTTTCCATGTTTTTGTGAATTTTCAGTTTATTGTTATGATTTCATTAAATATACGAGAAAAATTATGCAAACACATAATATATCAGAAAATAACCTTAAATACTTCATTTTCAATCATCTATTTGTTTCTCGTTAAAATACTGAGTAAGATATTGAAAAGGGGAGAAGTTATGTTTTTATTGCATATATCGACGTTTCAGCCGGATTAGAACGGTTTTACGTGTACATCTTCCATCGGTAATATAAACCGAAAATCAGGAACATTTTAGTTAATTTTAATGAAAACACATTGATTTTTATAATTTGTATTGGAAGCAACATCTTTATTCGTCTTTTCCAGGGTCTAAAAAATACGAAACGTCGCTCTATGATTCGAAGTTAAAATCCTCAAATTTGGCATAATAATGACTTTTTTCACGTTTTTCATGTAGTTTGATATTACGTAAATATATTCATTTTTACCAATATTTCGATACTATTTCATGTAGTATCACCATATGTGATTTGGCCTTCAAATCTCAGATTTTCGCAAAATATTGCATTTTAAGCAAGTTTTCTTGCATTTTGTTTCGTACTAAAAATCATCGAATTCAGCAATATTTTGACGTTTATCATCCCTTTTCTTTTATGTGATATAAACAAAATATCATCGAATTAGGCAATATTTTGCTGTTTTTCCACGTTTGTGTGAATTTTCAGTTTTTTGCTATTAATTCATTAAATATACGATAAAAACGATGCAAACACATAATTGATTAGATATTAACCTTAAACACTTCATTTTCAATCAACTATTTGTTTCTCGTTAAAATACTGAGTAAGATACTGGAAAAGGGAGAAGTTCTGTTTTTATTGCATATATCGACGTTTCAGCCGGATTAGAGCGGTTTTACGTGTACATCTTCCATCGGTAATATAAACGGAAAATCAGGAACATTTTAGTTAATTCTAATGAAAACACATTGATTTTTATCATTTGTATGTCTTTTCTTGGATCTAAATAATACGAATCCTAATTTGACCTTTATCATCCCCATTTCTTTTATGTGATTTAAAAAAAATATCATCGAATTAGGCAGTTGTTCCACGTTTTTGGGAATTTTCAGTTTATTGTTATTAATTCATTAAATATACGATAAAAATTATACAAACTCATGATTGATCAGAAAATAACCTTAAATACTTCATTTTCAATCATCTATTTGTTTCTCGTTAAAATACTGAGTAAGATATTGAAAAGGGGAGAAGTTCTGTTTTTATTGCATATATCGACGTTTCAGCCGGATTTGAACTGTTTTACGTGTGCATCTTCCATCGGTAATATAAACCGAAAATCAGGAACATTTTAGTTAATTTTAATGAAAACATTGATTTTTATCATTTGTATTGGAAGCAACATCTTTATACGTCTTTTCTAGGGTCTAAAAAATACGAAACGTCGCTCTATGATTCGAAGTTAAAATCCTCAAATTTGGTATAATTATGACTTTTTTCACGTTTTTCATGTAGTTTGATATTACGTAAATATATTTATTTTACCAATATTTCGATACTATTTCATGTAGTATCACGATATGTGATTTGGCTTTCAAATCTCAGATTTTCGCATAATATTGCATTTTAAGCAAGTTTTCTTGCATTTTGTTTGTACTAAAAATCATCGAATTCAGCAATATTTTGACGTTTATCATCCCTTTTCCTTTATTTGATATAAACAAGATATCATCGAATTATGCAATATTTTGCTGTTTTTTCACGTTTTTGTGAATTTTCAATTTATTGCTTTTAATTCAATAAATATACGATTAAAATGATGCAAACACAATTGATTAGAAATTTACCTTATACACTTCATTTTCAGTCAACTATTTGTTTCTCGTTAAAATACTGAGTAAGATATTGGAAAGGGAAGAAGTTCTGTTTGTATTGCATATATAGACGTTTCAGCCGGATTAGAGCGGATTTACGTGTACATTTTCCATCGGTAATATTAACGGAAAATCAGGAACATTTTAGTTAATTCTAATGAAAACACATTGATTTTTATCATTTGTATTGGAAACAACATTGTCATATGTCTTTTCTTGGATCTAAACAATACGAAACCTCGCTCTATGATTTGAAGTTAAAATCCTCAAAAATGGTAATATAGTGACTTTTTTCACGTTATTCATGTAGTGTGATTTTACGTATATATATTCGTTTTTACAAATATTTCGATACTACTTCATATTTTCTCACGATATGTGATTTGGCCTTCATATCTCAGAATTTCGCAAATTGTGCATTTTTAAGCAAGTTTTCTTGCATTTTGTTTTGTACTAAAAATCATCAAATTTAGCAATATTTTGACCTTTATCATCCCCTTTTCCTTTTTGTGATTTAAACAAAATATCATCGAATTAGGCAATATTTTGCCGTTTTCCACGTTTTGTGAATTTTTAGTTTATTGTTATTATTTCATTATATATACGAGAAAAATTATGCAAGAACATAATTGATCAGAAAATAACCTTAAATACTTCATTTTAAATCATCTATATGTTTCTCGTTAAAATACTGAGTAAGATATTTACAAGGGGAGAAGTTCTGTTTTTATTGCATATATCGACGTTTTAGCCGGATTAGAACGGTTTTACGTGTACGTCTTCCATCGGTAATATAAACCGAAAATCAGGATTATTTTAGTTAATTTTAATGAAAACACATTGATTTTTATAATTTGTATTGGAAGCAACATCTTTATAAGTCTTTTCTAGGGTCTACAAAATAAGAAACGTCGCTCTATGATTCGAATTTAAAATCCTCAAATTTGGTATAATAATGACTTTTTTCACGTTGTTCATGTAGTTTGATATTACGTAAATATATTCATTTTAACCAATATTTCGATACTATTTCATGTAGTATCACGATATGTGATTTGGCCTTCAAATCTCAGATTTTCGCAAAATATTGCATTTTAAGCAAGTTTTCTTGCATTTTGTTTCGTACTAAAAATCATCGAATTCAGCAATATTTTGACGTTGATCATCCCTTTTCTTTTATGAGATATAAACAAAATATCATCGAATTAGGCAATATTTTGCTGTTTTTCCACGTTTGTGTGAATTTTCAGTTTATTGCTATTAATTCATTAAATATACGATAAAAATGATGCAAACACATAATTGATTAGATATTAACCTTAAACACTTCATTTTCAATCAACTATTTGTTTCTCGTTAAAATACTGAGTAAGATATTGGAAAGGGGAGAAGTTCTGTTTTTATTGCATATATCGACGTTTCAGCCGGACTAGAGCGGTTTTACGTGTACATCTTCCATCGGGAATATAAACGGAAAATCAGGAACATTTTAGTTAATTCTAATGAAAATACATTAATTTTTATCATTTGTATGTCTTTTCTTGGATCTATATTTAGATCCAAGAAAAGACATATGTCTTTTCTTGGATCTATATTTAGATCCAAGAAAAGACATACAAATGATAAAAATTAATGTATTTCTATTAGAATTAACTAAAATGTTCCTGATTTTCCGTACAAACGAAACCTCGCTCTATGATTTGAAGTTAAAATCCTCAAATATGGTAATATAGTGACTTTTTTCACGTTATTCATGTAGTGTGATTTTACGTATATATATTCGTTTTTACAAATATTTCGATACTACTTCACGTTTTCTCACGATATGTGATTTGGCCTTCATATCTCAGAATTTCGCAAATTTTGCATTTTTAAGCAAATTTTCTTGCATTTTGTTTTGTAATAAAAATCATAAAATTTAGCAATATTTTGACCTTTATCATCCCCTTTTCTTTTATGTGATTTAAACAAAATATCATCGAATTAGGCAATATTTTCCCGTTTTTCCACGTTTTTGTGTATTTTTAGTTTATTGTTATTATTTCATTATATATACGAGAAAAATAATGCAAGCACATAATTGATCAGAAAATAACCTTAAATACTTCATTTTCAATCATCTATATGTTTCTCGTTAAAATACTGAGTAAGATATTGTAAAGGGGAGAAGTTCTGTTTTTATTTCATATATCGACGTTTCAGCCGGATTAGAACGGTTTTACGTGTACATCTTCCATCGGTAATATAAACCGAAAATCAGGATTATTTTAGTTAATTTTAATGAAAACACATTGATTTTTATAATTTGTATTGGAAGCAACATCTTTATACGTCTTTTCTAGGGTCTACAAAATACGAAACGTCGCTCTATGATTCGAAGTTAAAATCCTCAAATTTGGTATAATAATGACTTTTTTCACGTTTTTCATGTAGTTTGATTTTACGTAAATATATTCATTTTTACCAATATTTTGATACTATTTCATGTAGTATCACGATATGTGATTTGGCTTTCATATCCCAGATTTTCGCATAATATTGCATTTTAAGCAAGTTTTCTTGCATTTTGTTTCGTACTAAAAATCATCGAATTCAGCAATATTTTGACGTTTATCATCCCCTTTTCCTTTATGTGATATAAACAAAATATCATCGAATTAGGCAATATTTTGGTGTTTTTCCACGTTTGTGTGAATTTTCAGTTTATTGCTAATAATTCATTAAATATACGATAAAAACGATGCAAACACATAATTGATTAGATATTAACCTTAAACACTTCATTTTCAATCAACTATTTGTTTCTCGTTAAAATACTGAGTAAGATATTGGAAAAGGGAGAAGTTCTGTTTTTATTGCATATATCGACGTGTTAGCCGGATTAGAGAGGTTTTACGTGTACATCTTCCATCGGTAATATAAACGGAAAATCAGGAACATTTTAGTTAATTTTAATGAAAACACATTGATTTTTATCATTTGTGTGTCTTTTCTTGGATCAAAACAATACGAAACCTCGCTCTATGATTTGAAGTTAAAATCCTCAAAAATGGTAATATAGTGACTTTTTTCACGTTATTCATGTAGTGTGATTTTACGTATATATATTCGTTTTTACAAATATTTCGATACTACTTCATATTTTCTCACGATATGTGATTTGGCCTTCATATCTCAGAATTTCGCAAATTGTGCATTTTTAAGCAAGTTTTCTTGCATTTTGTTTTGTACTAAAAATCATCAAATTTAGCAATATTTTGACCTTTATCATCCCCTTTTCCTTTTTGTGATTTAAACAAAATATCATCGAATTAGGCAATATTTTGCCGTTTTCCACGTTTTGTGAATTTTTAGTTTATTGTTAATATTTCATTATATATACGAGAAAAATTATGCAAGAACATAATTGATCAGAAAATAACCTTAAATACTTCATTTTAAATCATCTATATGTTTCTCGTTAAAATACTGAGTAAGATATTTACAAGGGGAGAAGTTCTGTTTTTATTGCATATATCGACGTTTTAGCCGGATTAGAACGGTTTTACGTGTACGTCTTCCATCGGTAATATAAACCGAAAATCAGGACTATTTTAGTTAATTTTAATGAAAACACATTGATTTTTATCATTTGTATTGGAAGCAACATCTTTATACGTCTTTTCTAGGGTCTTAAAAAATACGAAACGTCGCTCTATGATTCGAATTTAAAATCCTCAAATTTGGTATAATAATGACTTTTTTCACGTTGTTCATGTAGTTTGATATTACGTAAATATATTCATTTTAACCAATATTTCGATACTATTTCATGTAGTATCACGATATGTGATTTGGCCTTCAAATCTCAGATTTTCGCAAAATATTGCATTTTAAGCAAGTTTTCTTGCATTTTGTTTCGTACTAAAAATCATCGAATTCAGCAATATTTTGACGTTGATCATCCCTTTTCTTTTATGAGATATAAACAAAATATCATCGAATTAGGCAATATTTTGCTGTTTTTCCACGTTTGTGTGAATTTTCAGTTTATTGCTATTAATTCATTAAATATACGATAAAAATGATGCAAACACATAATTGATTAGATATTAACCTTAAACACTTCATTTTCAATCAACTATTTGTTTCTCGTTAAAATACTGAGTAAGATATTGGAAAGGGGAGAAGTTCTGTTTTTATTGCATATATCGACGTTTCAGCCGGACTAGAGCGGTTTTACGTGTACATCTTCCATCGGGAATATAAACGGAAAATCAGGAACATTTTAGTTAATTCTAATGAAAATACATTAATTTTTATCATTTGTATGTCTTTTCTTGGATCTATATTTAGATCCAAGAAAAGACATATGTCTTTTCTTGGATCTATATTTAGATCCAAGAAAAGACATACAAATGATAAAAATTAATGTATTTCTATTAGAATTAACTAAAATGTTCCTGATTTTCCGTACAAACGAAACCTCGCTCTATGATTTGAAGTTAAAATCCTCAAATATGGTAATATAGTGACTTTTTTCACGTTATTCATGTAGTGTGATTTTACGTATATATATTCGTTTTTACCAATATTTCGATACTACTTCACGTTTTCTCACGATATGTGATTTGGCCTTCATATCTCAGAATTTCGCAAATTTTGCATTTTTAAGCAAATTTTCTTGCATTTTGTTTTGTAATAAAAATCATAAAATTTAGCAATATTTTGACCTTTATCATCCCCTTTTCCATTATGTGATTTAAACAAAATATCATCGAATTAGGCAATATTTTCCCGTTTTTCCACGTTTTTGTGTATTTTTAGTTTATTGTTATTATTTCATTATATATACGAGAAAAATAATGCAAGCACATAATTGATCAGAAAATAACCTTAAATACTTCATTTTCAATCATCTATATGTTTCTCGTTAAAATACTGAGTAAGATATTGTAAAGGGGAGAAGTTCTGTTTTTATTTCAAATATCGACGTTTCAGCCGGATTAGAACGGTTTTACGTGTACATCTTCCATCGGTAATATAAACCGAAAATCAGGATTATTTTAGTTAATTTTAATGAAAACACATTGATTTTTATAATTTGTATTGGAAGCAACATCTTTATACGTCTTTTCTAGGGTCTACAAAATACGAAACGTCGCTCTATGATTCGAAGTTAAAATCCTCAAATTTGGTATAATAATGACTTTTTTCACGTTTTTCATGTAGTTTGATATTACGTAAATATATTCATTTTTACCAATATTTTGATACTATTTCATGTAGTATCACGATATGTGATTTGGCTTTCATATCCCAGATTTTCGCATAATATTGCATTTTAAGCAAGTTTTCTTGCATTTTGTTTCGTACTAAAAATCATCGAATTCAGCAATATTTTGACGTTTATCATCCCCTTTTCCTTTATGTGATATAAACAAAATATCATCGTTTAGGCAATATTTTGGTGTTTTTCCACGTTTGTGTGAATTTTCAGTTTATTGCTAATAATTCATTAAATATACGATAAAAACGATGCAAACACATAATTGATTAGATATTAACCTTAAACACTTCATTTTCAATCAACTATTTGTTTCTCGTTAAAATACTGAGTAAGATATTGGAAAAGGGAGAAGTTCTGTTTTTATTGCATATATCGACGTGTTAGCCGGATTAGAGAGGTTTTACGTGTACATCTTCCATCGGTAATATAAACGGAAAATCAGGAACATTTTAGTTAATTTTAATGAAAACACATTGATTTTTATCATTTGTGTGTCTCTTCTAGGATCAAAATAATACGAATCCTCGCTCTAAGATTTAAAGTTAAAATCCTCAAATATGGTAATATAGTGACTTTTTTCACGTTATTCATGTAGTGTGATTTTACGTATATATATTCGTTTTTACCAATATTTCGATACTACTTCACGTTTTCTCACGATATGTGATTTGGCCTTCAAATCTCAGAATTTCGCAAATTTTGCATTTTTAAACAAGTTTTCTTGCATTTTGTTTTGTACTAAAAATCATCGAATTTAGAAATATTTTGACCTTTATCATGCCCTTTTCCTTTATATGATTTAAACAAAATATCATAGAATTAGGCAATATTTTGCCGTTTTTCCATGTTTTTGTGAATTTTCAGTTTATTGTTATTATATCATTATATATACGAGAAAAATTATGCAAACACATAATATATCAGAAAATAACCTTAAATACTTCATTTTCAATCATTTATTTGTTTCTCGTTAAAATACTGAGTAAGATATTGAAAAGGGGAGAAGTTCTGTTTATATTGCATATATCGACGTGTCAGCCGGATTAGAGAGGTTTTACGTGTACATCTTCCATCGGTAATATAAACGGAAAGTCAGGAATATTTTAGTTAATTTTACTGAAAACACATTGATTTTTATCATTTGTGTGTCTTTTCTTGGATCTAAATAACATGAATCCTCGCTCTAAGATTTAAAGTTAAAATCCTCAAATATTGTAATATAGTGACTTTTTTCACGTTATTCATGTAGTGTGATTTTACGTATATATATTCGTTTTTACCAATATTTCGATACTACTTCACGTTTTCTCACGATATGTGATTTGGCCTTTAAAACTCAGAATTTCGCAAATTTTGCATTTTTAAACAAGTTTTCTTGCATTTTGTTTTGTACTAAAAATCATCGAATTTAGAAATATTTTGACCTTTATCATGCCCTTTTCTTTTATGTGATTTAAACAAAATATCATAGAATTAGGCAATATTTTGCCGTTTTTCCATGTTTTTGTGAATTTTCAGTTTATTGTTATTATTTCATTAAATATACGAGAAAAATTATGCAAACACATAATATATCAGAAAATAGCCTTAAATACTTCATTTTCAATCATTTATTTGTTTCTCGTTAAAATACTGAGTAATATATTGAAAAGGGGAGAAGTTCGGTTTTTATTGCATATATCGACGTTTCAGCCGGATTAGAACGGTTTTACGTGTAGATCTTCAATCGGTAATATAAACCGACAATCAGGAACATTTTAGTTAATTCTAATGAAAACACATTGATTTTTACAATTTGTATTGGAAGCAACATCTTTATTCGTGTTTTCCAGGGTCTAAAAAATACGAATCGTCGCTTTTTGATTCGAAGTTAAAATCCTCAAATTTGGCATAATAATGACTTTTTTCACGTTTTTCATGTAGTTTGATATTACGTAAATATATTCATTTTTACCAATATTTCGATACTATTTCATGTAGTATCACGATATGTGATTTGGCCTTCAAATCTCAGATTTTCGCAAAATATTGCATTTTAAGCAAGTTTTCTTGCATTTTGTTTCGTACTAAAAATCATCGAATTCAGCAATATTTTGACGTTTATCATCCCCTTACCTTTCATGAGATATAAACAAAATATCATCGAATTAGGCAATATTTTGCTGTTTTTACACGTTTGTGTGAATTTTCAGTTTATTGCTATTAATTCATTAAATATACGATAAAAACGATGAAAACACATAATTGATTAAATATTAACCTTAAACACTTCATTTTCAATCAACTATTTGTTTCTCGTTAAAATACTGAGTAAGATATTGGAAAAGGGAGAAGTTCTGTTTTTATTGCATATATCGACGTTTCAGCCGGATTAGAGCGATTTTACGTGTACATCTTCCATCGGTAATATAAACGGAAAATCAGGAACATTTTAGTTAATTCTAATAAAAACACATAGATTTTTATCATTTGTATTGGAAACAACATTGTCATATGTCTTTTCTTGGATCTAAACAATACGAAACCTCGCTCTATGATTTGAAGTTAAAATCCTCAAAAATGGTAATATAGTGACTTTTTTCACGTTATTCATGTAGTGTGATTTTACGTATATATATTCCTTTTTACCAATATTTCGATACTACTTCATATTTTCTCACGATATGTGATTTGGCCTTCATATCTCAGAATTTCGCAAATTTTGCATTTTTAAGCCAGTTTTCTTGCATTTTGTTTTGTACTAAAAATCATCGAATTTAGAAATATTTTGACCTTTATCATCCCCTTTTCCTTTATGTAATTTAAACAAAATATCATAGAATTAGGGAATATTTTGCCGTTTTTCCATGTTTTTGTGAATTTTCAGTTTATTGTTATTATTTCATTAAATATACGAGAAAAATTATGCAAACACATAACATATCAGAAAATAACCTTAAATACTTCATTTTCAATCATTTATTTGTTTCTCGTTAAAATACTGAGTATGATATTGAAAAGGGGAGAAGTTCTGTTTTTATTGCATATATCGACGTTTCAGCCGGATTAGAACGGTTTTACGTGTACATCTTCCATCGGTAATATAAACCGAAAATCAGGAACATTTTAGTTAATTCTAATGAAAACACATTGATTTTTATAATTTGTATTGGAAGCAACATCTTTATTCGTCTTTTCCAGGGTCTAAAAAAACGAAACGTCGCTCTATGATTCGAAGTTAAAATCCTCAAATTTGGCATAATAATGACTTTTTTCACGTTTTTCATGTAGTTTGATATTACGTAAATATATTCATTTTTACCAATATTTCGATACTTTTTCATGTAGTATCACCATATGTGATTTGGCCTTCAAATCTCAGATTTTCGCAAAATATTGCATTTTAAGCAAGTTTTCTTGCATTTTGTTTCGTACTAAAAATCATCGAATTTAGCAA
Source organism: Procambarus clarkii (assembly GCF_040958095.1). NCBI lineage: Eukaryota > Metazoa > Arthropoda > Malacostraca > Decapoda > Cambaridae > Procambarus > Procambarus clarkii. The sequence goes on along the minus strand of NC_091202.1, from coordinate 8,837,225 downwards.
TATTTTGACCTTTATCATTCCCTTTTCCTTTATGTGATATAAACAAAATATCATAGAATTAGGCAATATTTTGCCGTTTTTCCATGTTTTTGTGAATTTTCAGTTTATTGTTATGATTTCATTAAATATACGAGAAAAATTATGCAAACACATAATATATCAGAAAATAACCTTAAATACTTCATTTTCAATCATCTATTTGTTTCTCGTTAAAATACTGAGTAAGATATTGAAAAGGGGAGAAGTTCTGTTTTTATTGCATATTTCGACGTTTCAGCCGGATTAGAACGGTTTTACGTGTATATCTTCCATCGGGAATATAAACGGAAAATCAGGAACATTTTAGTTAATTCTAATGAAAACACATTGATTTTTATAATTTTTATTGGAAGCAACATCTTTATACGTCTTTTCTAAGGTCTACAAAATACGAAACGTCGCTCTATGATTCGAAGTTAAAATCCTCAAATTTGGTATAATAATGACTTTTTTCACGTTTTTCATGTAGTTTGATATTACGTAAATATATTCATTTTTACCAATATCTCGATACTATTTCATGTAGTATCACGATATGTGATTTGGCTTTCATATATCAGATTTTCGCATAATATTGCATTTTAAGCAAGTTTTCTTGCATTTTGTTTCGTACTAAAAATCATCGAATTTAGTAATATTTTGACGTTTATCATCCCCTTTTCCTTTATGTGATATAAACAAAATATCATCGAATTAGGCAATATTTTGGTGTTTTTCCACGTTTGTGTGAATTTTCAGTTTATTGCTATTAATTCATTAAATATACGATAAAAACGATGCAAACACATAATTGATTAGATATTAACCTTAAACACTTCATTTTCAATCAACTATTTGTTTCTCGTTAAAATACAAAGTAAGATATTGTAAAAGGGAGAAGTTCTGTTTTTATTGCATATATCGACGTGTCAGCCGGATTAGAGAGGTTTTACGTGTACATCTTCCATCGGTAATATAAACGGAAAATCAGGAACATTTTAGTTAATTTTAATGAAAACACATTGATTTTTATCATTTGTGTATCTTTTCTTGGATCAAAATAATACGAATCTTCGCTCTAAGATTTAAAGTTAAAATCCTCAAATATGGTAATATAGTGACTTTTTTCACGTTATTCATGTAATGTGATTTTACGTATATATATTCGTTTTTGCCAATATTTCGATACTACTTCACGTTTTCTCACGATATGTGATTTGGCCTTCAAATCTCAGAATTTCGCAAATTTTGCATTTTTAAACAAGTTTTCTTGCATTTTGTTTTGTACTAAAAATCATCGAATTTAGAAATATTTTGACCTTTATCATGCCCTTTTCCTTTATGTGATTTAAACAAAATATAGAATTAGGCAATATTTTGCCGTTTTTCCATGTTTTTGTGAATTTTCAGTTTATTGTTATTTTTTCATTAAATATACGAGAAAAATTATGCAAACACATAATATATCAGAAAATAACCTTAAATATTTCATTTTCAATCATTTATTTGTTTCTCGTTAAAATACTGAGTAAGATATTGAAAAGGGGAGAAGTTCGGTTTTTATTGCATATATCGACGTTTCAGCCGGATTAGAACGGTTTTACGTGTACATCTTCCATCGGTAATATAAACCGACAATCAGGAACATTTTAGTTAATTCTAATGAAAACACATTGATTTTTACAATTTGTATTGGAAGCAACATCTTTATTCGTCTTTTCCAGGGTCTAAAAAATACGAATCGTCGCTTTTTGATTCGAAGTTAAAATCCTCAAATTTGGCATAATAATGACTTTTTTCACGTTTTTCATGTAGTTTGATATTACGTAAATATATTCATTTTTACCAATATTTCGATACTATTTCATGTAGTATCACGATATGTGATTTGGCCTTCAAATCTCAGATTTTCGCAAAATATTGCATTTTAAGCAAGTTTTCTTGCATTTTGTTTCGTACTAAAAATCATCGAATTCAGCAATATTTTGACGTTTATCATCCCCTTACCTTTCATGAGATATAAACAAAATATCATCGAATTAGGCAATATTTTGCTGTTTTTACACGTTTGTGTGAATTTTCAGTTTATTGCTATTAATTCATTAAATATACGATAAAAACGATGAAAACACATAATTGATTAAATATTAACCTTAAACACTTCATTTTCAATCAACTATTTGTTTCTCGTTAAAATACTGAGTAAGATATTGGAAAAGGGAGAAGTTCTGTTTTTATTGCATATATCGACGTTTCAGCCGGATTAGAGCGATTTTACGTGTACATCTTCCATCGGTAATATAAACGGAAAATCAGGAACATTTTAGTTAATTCTAATAAAAACACATTGATTTTTATCATTTGTATTGGAAACAACATTGTCATATGTCTTTTCTTGGATCTAAACAATACGAAACCTCGCTCTATGATTTGAAGTTAAAATCCTCAAAAATGGTAATATAGTGACTTTTTTCACGTTATTCATGTAGTGTGATTTTACGTATATATATTCCTTTTTACCAATATTTCGATACTACTTCATATTTTCTCACGATATGTGTTTTGGCCTTCATATCTCAGAATTTCGCAAATTTTGCATTTTTAAGCCAGTTTTCTTGCATTTTGTTTTGTACTAAAAATCATCGAATTTAGAAATATTTTGACCTTTATCATCCCCTTTTCCTTTATGTAATTTAAACAAAATATCATAGAATTAGGGAATATTTTGCCGTTTTTCCATGTTTTTGTGAATTTTCAGTTTATTGTTATTATTTCATTAAATATAAGAGAAAAATTATGCAAACACATAACATATCAGAAAATAACCTTAAATACTTCATTTTCAATCATTTATTTGTTTCTCGTTAAAATACTGAGTATGATATTGAAAAGGGGAGAAGTTCTGTTTTTATTGCATATATCGAAGTTTCAGCCGGATTAGAACGGTTTTACGTGTACATCTTCCATCGGTAATATAAACCGAAAATCAGGAACATTTTAGTTAATTCTAATGAAAACACATTGATTTTTATAATTTGTATTGGAAGCAACATCTTTATTCGTCTTTTCCAGGGTCTAAAAAATACGAAACGTCGCTCTATGATTCGAAGTTAAAATCCTCAAATTTGGCATAATAATGACTTTTTTCACGTTTTTCATGTAGTTTGATATTACGTAAATATATTCATTTTTACCAATATTTCGATACTTTTTCATGTAGTATCACCATATGTGATTTGGCCTTCAAATCTCAGATTTTCGCAAAATATTGCATTTTAAGCAAGTTTTCTTGCATTTTGTTTCGTACTAAAAATCATCGAATTTAGCAATATTTTGACCTCTATCATTCCCTTTTCCTTTATGTGATATAAACAAAATATCATAGAATTAGGCAATATTTTGCCGTTTTTCCATGTTTTTGTGAATTTTCAGTTTATTGTTATGATTTCATTAAATATACGAGAAAAATTATGCAAACACATAATATATCAGAAAATAACCTTAAATACTTCATTTTCAATCATCTATTTGTTTCTCGTTAAAATACTGAGTAAGATATTGAAAAGGGGAGAAGTTCTGTTTTTATTGCATATTTCGACGTTTCAGCCGGATTAGAACGGTTTTACGTGTATATCTTCCATCGGTAATATAAACCGAAAATCAGGAACATTTTAGTTAATTTTAATGAAAACACATTGATTTTTATAATTTGTATTGGAAGCAACATCTTTATACGTCTTTTCTAAGGTCTACAAAATACGAAACGTCGCTCTATGATTCGAAGTTAAAATCCTCAAATTTGGTATAATAATGACTTTTTTCACGTTTTTCATGTAGTTTGATATTACGTAAATATATTCATTTTTACCAATATCTCGATACTATTTCATGTAGTATCACGATATGTGATTTGGCTTTCATATATCAGATTTTCGCATAATATTGCTTTTTAAGCAAGTTTTCTTGCATTTTGTTTCGTACTAAAAATCATCGAATTCAGCAATATTTTGACGTTTATCATCCCCTTTTCCTTTATGTGATATAAACAAAATATCATCGAATTAGGCAATATTTTGCCGTTTTTCCATGTTTTTGTGAATTTTCAGTTTATTGTTATGATTTCATTAAATATACGAGAAAAATTATGCAAACACATAATATATCAGAAAATAACCTTAAATACTTTATTTTCAATCATCTATTTGTTTCTCGTTAAAATACTGAGTAAGATATTGAAAAGGGGAGAAGTTCTGTTTTTATTGCATATATCGACGTTTCAGCCGGATTAGAACGGTTTTACGTGTACATCTTCCATCGGTAATATAAACCGAAAATCAGGAACATTTTAGTTAATTTTAATGAAAACACATTGATTTTTATAATTTGTATTGGAAGCAACATCTTTATACGTCTTTTCTAAGGTCTACAAAATACGAAACGTCGCTCTATGATTCGAAGTTAAAATCCTCAAATTTGGTATAATAATGACTTTTTTCACGTTTTTCATGTAGTTTGATATTACGTAAATATATTCATTTTTACCAATATTTCGATACTATTTCATGTAGTGTCACGATATTTGATTTGGCTTTCAAATCTCAGATTTTCGCATAATATTGCATTTTAAGCAAGTTTTCTTGCATTTTGTTTCGTACTAAAAATCATCGAATTCAGCAATGTTTTGACGTTTATCATCCCCTTTTCCTTTATGTGATATAAACAAAATATCATCGAATTAGGCAATATTTTGGTGTTTTTCCACGTTTGTGTGAATTTTCAGTTTATTGCTAATAATTCATTAAATATACGATAAAAACGATGCAAACACATAATTGATTAGATATTAACCTTAAACACTTCATTTTCAATCAACTATTTGTTTCTCGTTAAAATACTGAGTAAGATATTGGAAAAGGGAGAAGTTCTGTTTTTATTGCATATATCGACGTGTTAGCCGGATTAGAGAGGTTTTACGTGTACATCTTCCATCGGTAATATAAACGGAAAATCAGGAACATTTTAGTTAATTTTAATGAAAACACATTGATTTTTATCATTTGTGTGTCTTTTCTTGGATCAAAATAATACGAATCCTCGCTCTAAGATTTAAAGTTAAAATCCTCAAATATGGTAATATAGTGACTTTTTTCACGTTATTCATGTAGTGTGATTTTACGTATATATGTTCGTTTTTACCAATATTTCGATACTACTTCACGTTTTCTCACGATATGTGATTTGGCCTTCAAATCTCAGAATTTCGCAAATTTTGCATTTTAAGCAAGTTTTCTTGCATTTTGTTTCGTACTAAAAATCATCGAATTTAGCAATATTTTGACCTTTACCATCCCCTTTTCCTTTATGTGATATAAACAAAATATCATAGAATTAGGCAATATTTTGCCGTTTTTCCATGTTTTTGTGAATTTTCAGTTTATTGTTATGATTTCATTAAATATACGAGAAAAATTATGCAAACACATAATATATCAGAAAATAACCTTAAATACTTCATTTTCAATCATCTATTTGTTTCTCGTTAAAATACTGAGTAAGATATTGAAAAGGGGAGAAGTTCTGTTTTTATTGCATATATCGACGTTTCAGCCGGATTAGAACGGTTTTACGTGTACATCTTCCATCGGTAATATAAACCGAAAATCAGGAACATTTTAGTTAATTTTAATGAAAACACATTGATTTTTCAAATCAATGAATCTTCAAATCTCAGAATTTCGCAAATTTTGCATTTTAAGCAAGTTTTCTTGCATTTTGTTTCGTACTAAAATTCATCGAATTTAGCAATATTTTGACCTTTATCATCCCCTTTTCCTTTATGTGATATAAACAAAATATCATAGAATTAGGCAATATTTTGCCGTTTTTCCATGTTTTTGTGAATTTTCAGTTTATTGTTATGATTTCATTAAATATACGAGAAAAATTATGCAAACACATAATATATCAGAAAATAACCTTAAATACTTCATTTTCAATCATCTATTTGTTTCTCGTTAAAATACTGAGTAAGATATTGAAAAGGGGAGAAGTTATGTTTTTATTGCATATATCGACGTTTCAGCCGGATTAGAACGGTTTTACGTGTACATCTTCCATCGGTAATATAAACCGAAAATCAGGAACATTTTAGTTAATTTTAATGAAAACACATTGATTTTTATAATTTGTATTGGAAGCAACATCTTTATACGTCTTTTCTAAGGTCTACAAAATACGAAACGTCGCTCTATGATTCGAAGTTAAAATCCTCAAATTTGGTATAATAATGACTTTTTTCACGTTTTTCATGTAGTTTGATATTACGCAAATATATTCATTTTTACCAATATCTCGATACTATTTCATGTAGTATCACGATATGTGATTTGGCTTTCATATATCAGGTTTTCGCATAATATTGCATTTTAAGCAAGTTTTCTTGCATTTTGTTTCGTACTAAAAATCATCGAATTCAGCAATATTTTGACGTTTATCATCCCCTTTTCCTTTATGTGATATAAACAAAATATCATCGAATTAGGCAATATTTTGCCGTTTTTCCATGTTTTTGTGAATTTTCATTTTATTGTTATTATTTCATTAAATATACGAGAAAAATTATGCAAACACATAATATATCAGAAAATAACCTTAAATACTTCATTTTCAATCATTTATTTGTTTCTCGTTAAAATACCGAGTAAGATATTGAAAAGGGGAGAAGTTCTGTTTTTATTGCATATATCGACGTTTCAGCCGGATTAGAACGGTTTTACGTGTACATCTTCCATCGGTAATATAAACCGAAAATCAGGAACATTTTAGTTAATTTTAATGAAAACACATTGATTTTTATAATTTGTATTGGAAGCAACATCTTTATTCGTCTTTTCCAGGGTCTAAAAAATACGAAACGTCGCTCTATGATTCGAAGTTAAAATCCTCAAATTTGGCATAATAATGACTTTTTTCACGTTTTTCATGTAGTTTGATATTACGTAAATATATTCATTTTTACCAATATTTCGATACTATTTCATGTAGTATCACCATATGTGATTTGGCCTTCAAATCTCAGATTTTCGCAAAATATTGCATTTTAAGCAAGTTTTCTTGCATTTTGTTTCGTACTAAAAATCATCGAATTCAGCAATATTTTGACGTTTATCATCCCTTTTCTTTTATGTGATATAAACAAAATATCATCGAATTAGGCAATATTTTGCTGTTTTTCCACGTTTGTGTGAATTTTCAGTTTTTTGCTATTAATTCATTAAATATACGATAAAAACGATGCAAACACATAATTGATTAGATATTAACCTTAAACACTTCATTTTCAATCAACTATTTGTTTCTCGTTAAAATACTGAGTAAGATACTGGAAAAGGGAGAAGTTCTGTTTTTATTGCATATATCGACGTTTCAGCCGGATTAGAGCGGTTTTACGTGTACATCTTCCATCGGTAATATAAACGGAAAATCAGGAACATTTTAGTTAATTCTAATGAAAACACATTGATTTTTATCATTTGTATGTCTTTTCTTGGATCTAAATAATACGAATCCTAATTTGACCTTTATCATCCCCATTTCTTTTATGTGATTTAAAAAAAATATCATCGAATTAGGCAGTTGTTCCACGTTTTTGGGAATTTTCAGTTTATTGTTATTAATTCATTAAATATACGATAAAAATTATACAAACTCATGATTGATCAGAAAATAACCTTAAATACTTCATTTTCAATCATCTATTTGTTTCTCGTTAAAATACTGAGTAAGATATTGAAAAGGGGAGAAGTTCTGTTTTTATTGCATATATCGACGTTTCAGCCGGATTTGAACTGTTTTACGTGTGCATCTTCCATCGGTAATATAAACCGAAAATCAGGAACATTTTAGTTAATTTTAATGAAAACATTGATTTTTATCATTTGTATTGGAAGCAACATCTTTATACGTCTTTTCTAGGGTCTAAAAAATACGAAACGTCGCTCTATGATTCGAAGTTAAAATCCTCAAATTTGGTATAATTATGACTTTTTTCACGTTTTTCATGTAGTTTGATATTACGTAAATATATTTATTTTACCAATATTTCGATACTATTTCATGTAGTATCACGATATGTGATTTGGCTTTCAAATCTCAGATTTTCGCATAATATTGCATTTTAAGCAAGTTTTCTTGCATTTTGTTTGTACTAAAAATCATCGAATTCAGCAATATTTTGACGTTTATCATCCCTTTTCCTTTATTTGATATAAACAAGATATCATCGAATTATGCAATATTTTGCTGTTTTTTCACGTTTTTGTGAATTTTCAATTTATTGCTTTTAATTCAATAAATATACGATTAAAATGATGCAAACACAATTGATTAGAAATTTACCTTATACACTTCATTTTCAGTCAACTATTTGTTTCTCGTTAAAATACTGAGTAAGATATTGGAAAGGGAAGAAGTTCTGTTTGTATTGCATATATAGACGTTTCAGCCGGATTAGAGCGGATTTACGTGTACATTTTCCATCGGTAATATTAACGGAAAATCAGGAACATTTTAGTTAATTCTAATGAAAACACATTGATTTTTATCATTTGTATTGGAAACAACATTGTCATATGTCTTTTCTTGGATCTAAACAATACGAAACCTCGCTCTATGATTTGAAGTTAAAATCCTCAAAAATGGTAATATAGTGACTTTTTTCACGTTATTCATGTAGTGTGATTTTACGTATATATATTCGTTTTTACAAATATTTCGATACTACTTCATATTTTCTCACGATATGTGATTTGGCCTTCATATCTCAGAATTTCGCAAATTGTGCATTTTTAAGCAAGTTTTCTTGCATTTTGTTTTGTACTAAAAATCATCAAATTTAGCAATATTTTGACCTTTATCATCCCCTTTTCCTTTTTGTGATTTAAACAAAATATCATCGAATTAGGCAATATTTTGCCGTTTTCCACGTTTTGTGAATTTTTAGTTTATTGTTATTATTTCATTATATATACGAGAAAAATTATGCAAGAACATAATTGATCAGAAAATAACCTTAAATACTTCATTTTAAATCATCTATATGTTTCTCGTTAAAATACTGAGTAAGATATTTACAAGGGGAGAAGTTCTGTTTTTATTGCATATATCGACGTTTTAGCCGGATTAGAACGGTTTTACGTGTACGTCTTCCATCGGTAATATAAACCGAAAATCAGGATTATTTTAGTTAATTTTAATGAAAACACATTGATTTTTATAATTTGTATTGGAAGCAACATCTTTATAAGTCTTTTCTAGGGTCTACAAAATAAGAAACGTCGCTCTATGATTCGAATTTAAAATCCTCAAATTTGGTATAATAATGACTTTTTTCACGTTGTTCATGTAGTTTGATATTACGTAAATATATTCATTTTAACCAATATTTCGATACTATTTCATGTAGTATCACGATATGTGATTTGGCCTTCAAATCTCAGATTTTCGCAAAATATTGCATTTTAAGCAAGTTTTCTTGCATTTTGTTTCGTACTAAAAATCATCGAATTCAGCAATATTTTGACGTTGATCATCCCTTTTCTTTTATGAGATATAAACAAAATATCATCGAATTAGGCAATATTTTGCTGTTTTTCCACGTTTGTGTGAATTTTCAGTTTATTGCTATTAATTCATTAAATATACGATAAAAATGATGCAAACACATAATTGATTAGATATTAACCTTAAACACTTCATTTTCAATCAACTATTTGTTTCTCGTTAAAATACTGAGTAAGATATTGGAAAGGGGAGAAGTTCTGTTTTTATTGCATATATCGACGTTTCAGCCGGACTAGAGCGGTTTTACGTGTACATCTTCCATCGGGAATATAAACGGAAAATCAGGAACATTTTAGTTAATTCTAATGAAAATACATTAATTTTTATCATTTGTATGTCTTTTCTTGGATCTATATTTAGATCCAAGAAAAGACATATGTCTTTTCTTGGATCTATATTTAGATCCAAGAAAAGACATACAAATGATAAAAATTAATGTATTTCTATTAGAATTAACTAAAATGTTCCTGATTTTCCGTACAAACGAAACCTCGCTCTATGATTTGAAGTTAAAATCCTCAAATATGGTAATATAGTGACTTTTTTCACGTTATTCATGTAGTGTGATTTTACGTATATATATTCGTTTTTACAAATATTTCGATACTACTTCACGTTTTCTCACGATATGTGATTTGGCCTTCATATCTCAGAATTTCGCAAATTTTGCATTTTTAAGCAAATTTTCTTGCATTTTGTTTTGTAATAAAAATCATAAAATTTAGCAATATTTTGACCTTTATCATCCCCTTTTCTTTTATGTGATTTAAACAAAATATCATCGAATTAGGCAATATTTTCCCGTTTTTCCACGTTTTTGTGTATTTTTAGTTTATTGTTATTATTTCATTATATATACGAGAAAAATAATGCAAGCACATAATTGATCAGAAAATAACCTTAAATACTTCATTTTCAATCATCTATATGTTTCTCGTTAAAATACTGAGTAAGATATTGTAAAGGGGAGAAGTTCTGTTTTTATTTCATATATCGACGTTTCAGCCGGATTAGAACGGTTTTACGTGTACATCTTCCATCGGTAATATAAACCGAAAATCAGGATTATTTTAGTTAATTTTAATGAAAACACATTGATTTTTATAATTTGTATTGGAAGCAACATCTTTATACGTCTTTTCTAGGGTCTACAAAATACGAAACGTCGCTCTATGATTCGAAGTTAAAATCCTCAAATTTGGTATAATAATGACTTTTTTCACGTTTTTCATGTAGTTTGATTTTACGTAAATATATTCATTTTTACCCATATTTTGATACTATTTCATGTAGTATCACGATATGTGATTTGGCTTTCATATCCCAGATTTTCGCATAATATTGCATTTTAAGCAAGTTTTCTTCCATTTTGTTTCGTACTAAAAATCATCGAATTCAGCAATATTTTGACGTTTATCATCCCCTTTTCCTTTATGTGATATAAACAAAATATCATCGAATTAGGCAATATTTTGGTGTTTTTCCACGTTTGTGTGAATTTTCAGTTTATTGCTAATAATTCATTAAATATACGATAAAAACGATGCAAACACATAATTGATTAGATATTAACCTTAAACACTTCATTTTCAATCAACTATTTGTTTCTCGTTAAAATACTGAGTAAGATATTGGAAAAGGGAGAAGTTCTGTTTTTATTGCATATATCGACGTGTTAGCCGGATTAGAGAGGTTTTACGTGTACATCTTCCATCGGTAATATAAACGGAAAATCAGGAACATTTTAGTTAATTTTAATGAAAACACATTGATTTTTATCATTTGTGTGTCTTTTCTTGGATCAAAACAATACGAAACCTCGCTCTATGATTTGAAGTTAAAATCCTCAAAAATGGTAATATAGTGACTTTTTTCACGTTATTCATGTAGTGTGATTTTACGTATATATATTCGTTTTTACAAATATTTCGATACTACTTCATATTTTCTCACGATATGTGATTTGGCCTTCATATCTCAGAATTTCGCAAATTGTGCATTTTTAAGCAAGTTTTCTTGCATTTTGTTTTGTACTAAAAATCATCAAATTTAGCAATATTTTGACCTTTATCATCCCCTTTTCCTTTTTGTGATTTAAACAAAATATCATCGAATTAGGCAATATTTTGCCGTTTTCCACGTTTTGTGAATTTTTAGTTTATTGTTAATATTTCATTATATATACGAGAAAAATTATGCAAGAACATAATTGATCAGAAAATAACCTTAAATACTTCATTTTAAATCATCTATATGTTTCTCGTTAAAATACTGAGTAAGATATTTACAAGGGGAGAAGTTCTGTTTTTATTGCATATATCGACGTTTTAGCCGGATTAGAACGGTTTTACGTGTACGTCTTCCATCGGTAATATAAACCGAAAATCAGGACTATTTTAGTTAATTTTAATGAAAACACATTGATTTTTATCATTTGTATTGGAAGCAACATCTTTATACGTCTTTTCTAGGGTCTTAAAAAATACGAAACGTCGCTCTATGATTCGAATTTAAAATCCTCAAATTTGGTATAATAATGACTTTTTTCACGTTGTTCATGTAGTTTGATATTACGTAAATATATTCATTTTAACCAATATTTCGATACTATTTCATGTAGTATCACGATATGTGATTTGGCCTTCAAATCTCAGATTTTCGCAAAATATTGCATTTTAAGCAAGTTTTCTTGCATTTTGTTTCGTACTAAAAATCATCGAATTCAGCAATATTTTGACGTTGATCATCCCTTTTCTTTTATGAGATATAAACAAAATATCATCGAATTAGGCAATATTTTGCTGTTTTTCCACGTTTGTGTGAATTTTCAGTTTATTGCTATTAATTCATTAAATATACGATAAAAATGATGCAAACACATAATTGATTAGATATTAACCTTAAACACTTCATTTTCAATCAACTATTTGTTTCTCGTTAAAATACTGAGTAAGATATTGGAAAGGGGAGAAGTTCTGTTTTTATTGCATATATCGACGTTTCAGCCGGACTAGAGCGGTTTTACGTGTACATCTTCCATCGGGAATATAAACGGAAAATCAGGAACATTTTAGTTAATTCTAATGAAAATACATTAATTTTTATCATTTGTATGTCTTTTCTTGGATCTATATTTAGATCCAAGAAAAGACATATGTCTTTTCTTGGATCTATATTTAGATCCAAGAAAAGACATACAAATGATAAAAATTAATGTATTTCTATTAGAATTAACTAAAATGTTCCTGATTTTCCGTACAAACGAAACCTCGCTCTATGATTTGAAGTTAAAATCCTCAAATATGGTAATATAGTGACTTTTTTCACGTTATTCATGTAGTGTGATTTTACGTATATATATTCGTTTTTACCAATATTTCGATACTACTTCACGTTTTCTCACGATATGTGATTTGGCCTTCATATCTCAGAATTTCGCAAATTTTGCATTTTTAAGCAAATTTTCTTGCATTTTGTTTTGTAATAAAAATCATAAAATTTAGCAATATTTTGACCTTTATCATCCCCTTTTCCATTATGTGATTTAAACAAAATATCATCGAATTAGGCAATATTTTCCCGTTTTTCCACGTTTTTGTGTATTTTTAGTTTATTGTTATTATTTCATTATATATACGAGAAAAATAATGCAAGCACATAATTGATCAGAAAATAACCTTAAATACTTCATTTTCAATCATCTATATGTTTCTCGTTAAAATACTGAGTAAGATATTGTAAAGGGGAGAAGTTCTGTTTTTATTTCAAATATCGACGTTTCAGCCGGATTAGAACGGTTTTACGTGTACATCTTCCATCGGTAATATAAACCGAAAATCAGGATTATTTTAGTTAATTTTAATGAAAACACATTGATTTTTATAATTTGTATTGGAAGCAACATCTTTATACGTCTTTTCTAGGGTCTACAAAATACGAAACGTCGCTCTATGATTCGAAGTTAAAATCCTCAAATTTGGTATAATAATGACTTTTTTCACGTTTTTCATGTAGTTTGATATTACGTAAATATATTCATTTTTACCAATATTTTGATACTATTTCATGTAGTATCACGATATGTGATTTGGCTTTCATATCCCAGATTTTCGCATAATATTGCATTTTAAGCAAGTTTTCTTGCATTTTGTTTCGTACTAAAAATCATCGAATTCAGCAATATTTTGACGTTTATCATCCCCTTTTCCTTTATGTGATATAAACAAAATATCATCGTTTAGGCAATATTTTGGTGTTTTTCCACGTTTGTGTGAATTTTCAGTTTATTGCTAATAATTCATTAAATATACGATAAAAACGATGCAAACACATAATTGATTAGATATTAACCTTAAACACTTCATTTTCAATCAACTATTTGTTTCTCGTTAAAATACTGAGTAAGATATTGGAAAAGGGAGAAGTTCTGTTTTTATTGCATATATCGACGTGTTAGCCGGATTAGAGAGGTTTTACGTGTACATCTTCCATCGGTAATATAAACGGAAAATCAGGAACATTTTAGTTAATTTTAATGAAAACACATTGATTTTTATCATTTGTGTGTCTCTTCTAGGATCAAAATAATACGAATCCTCGCTCTAAGATTTAAAGTTAAAATCCTCAAATATGGTAATATAGTGACTTTTTTCACGTTATTCATGTAGTGTGATTTTACGTATATATATTCGTTTTTACCAATATTTCGATACTACTTCACGTTTTCTCACGATATGTGATTTGGCCTTCAAATCTCAGAATTTCGCAAATTTTGCATTTTTAAACAAGTTTTCTTGCATTTTGTTTTGTACTAAAAATCATCGAATTTAGAAATATTTTGACCTTTATCATGCCCTTTTCCTTTATATGATTTAAACAAAATATCATAGAATTAGGCAATATTTTGCCGTTTTTCCATGTTTTTGTGAATTTTCAGTTTATTGTTATTATATCATTATATATACGAGAAAAATTATGCAAACACATAATATATCAGAAAATAACCTTAAATACTTCATTTTCAATCATTTATTTGTTTCTCGTTAAAATACTGAGTAAGATATTGAAAAGGGGAGAAGTTCTGTTTATATTGCATATATCGACGTGTCAGCCGGATTAGAGAGGTTTTACGTGTACATCTTCCATCGGTAATATAAACGGAAAGTCAGGAATATTTTAGTTAATTTTACTGAAAACACATTGATTTTTATCATTTGTGTGTCTTTTCTTGGATCTAAATAACATGAATCCTCGCTCTAAGATTTAAAGTTAAAATCCTCAAATATTGTAATATAGTGACTTTTTTCACGTTATTCATGTAGTGTGATTTTACGTATATATATTCGTTTTTACCAATATTTCGATACTACTTCACGTTTTCTCACGATATGTGATTTGGCCTTTAAAACTCAGAATTTCGCAAATTTTGCATTTTTAAACAAGTTTTCTTGCATTTTGTTTTGTACTAAAAATCATCGAATTTAGAAATATTTTGACCTTTATCATGCCCTTTTCTTTTATGTGATTTAAACAAAATATCATAGAATTAGGCAATATTTTGCCGTTTTTCCATGTTTTTGTGAATTTTCAGTTTATTGTTATTATTTCATTAAATATACGAGAAAAATTATGCAAACACATAATATATCAGAAAATAGCCTTAAATACTTCATTTTCAATCATTTATTTGTTTCTCGTTAAAATACTGAGTAATATATTGAAAAGGGGAGAAGTTCGGTTTTTATTGCATATATCGACGTTTCAGCCGGATTAGAACGGTTTTACGTGTAGATCTTCAATCGGTAATATAAACCGACAATCAGGAACATTTTAGTTAATTCTAATGAAAACACATTGATTTTTACAATTTGTATTGGAAGCAACATCTTTATTCGTGTTTTCCAGGGTCTAAAAAATACGAATCGTCGCTTTTTGATTCGAAGTTAAAATCCTCAAATTTGGCATAATAATGACTTTTTTCACGTTTTTCATGTAGTTTGATATTACGTAAATATATTCATTTTTACCAATATTTCGATACTATTTCATGTAGTATCACGATATGTGATTTGGCCTTCAAATCTCAGATTTTCGCAAAATATTGCATTTTAAGCAAGTTTTCTTGCATTTTGTTTCGTACTAAAAATCATCGAATTCAGCAATATTTTGACGTTTATCATCCCCTTACCTTTCATGAGATATAAACAAAATATCATCGAATTAGGCAATATTTTGCTGTTTTTACACGTTTGTGTGAATTTTCAGTTTATTGCTATTAATTCATTAAATATACGATAAAAACGATGAAAACACATAATTGATTAAATATTAACCTTAAACACTTCATTTTCAATCAACTATTTGTTTCTCGTTAAAATACTGAGTAAGATATTGGAAAAGGGAGAAGTTCTGTTTTTATTGCATATATCGACGTTTCAGCCGGATTAGAGCGATTTTACGTGTACATCTTCCATCGGTAATATAAACGGAAAATCAGGAACATTTTAGTTAATTCTAATAAAAACACATAGATTTTTATCATTTGTATTGGAAACAACATTGTCATATGTCTTTTCTTGGATCTAAACAATACGAAACCTCGCTCTATGATTTGAAGTTAAAATCCTCAAAAATGGTAATATAGTGACTTTTTTCACGTTATTCATGTAGTGTGATTTTACGTATATATATTCCTTTTTACCAATATTTCGATACTACTTCATATTTTCTCACGATATGTGATTTGGCCTTCATATCTCAGAATTTCGCAAATTTTGCATTTTTAAGCCAGTTTTCTTGCATTTTGTTTTGTACTAAAAATCATCGAATTTAGAAATATTTTGACCTTTATCATCCCCTTTTCCTTTATGTAATTTAAACAAAATATCATAGAATTAGGGAATATTTTGCCGTTTTTCCATGTTTTTGTGAATTTTCAGTTTATTGTTATTATTTCATTAAATATACGAGAAAAATTATGCAAACACATAACATATCAGAAAATAACCTTAAATACTTCATTTTCAATCATTTATTTGTTTCTCGTTAAAATACTGAGTATGATATTGAAAAGGGGAGAAGTTCTGTTTTTATTGCATATATCGACGTTTCAGCCGGATTAGAACGGTTTTACGTGTACATCTTCCATCGGTAATATAAACCGAAAATCAGGAACATTTTAGTTAATTCTAATGAAAACACATTGATTTTTATAATTTGTATTGGAAGCAACATCTTTATTCGTCTTTTCCAGGGTCTAAAAAATACGAAACGTCGCTCTATGATTCGAAGTTAAAATCCTCAAATTTGGCATAATAATGACTTTTTTCACGTTTTTCATGTAGTTTGATATTACGTAAATATATTCATTTTTACCAATATTTCGATACTTTTTCATGTAGTATCACCATATGTGATTTGGCCTTCAAATCTCAGATTTTCGCAAAATATTGCATTTTAAGCAAGTTTTCTTGCATTTTGTTTCGTACTAAAAATCATCGAATTTAGCAATATTTTGACCTTTATCATTCCCTTTTCCTTTATGTGATATAAACAAAATATCATAGAATTAGGCAATATTTTGCCGTTTTTCCATGTTTTTGTGAATTTTCAGTTTATTGTTATGATTTCATTAAATATACGAGAAAAATTATGCAAACACATAATATATCAGAAAATAACCTTAAATACTTCATTTTCAATCATCTATTTGTTTCTCGTTAAAATACTGAGTAAGATATTGAAAAGGGGAGAAGTTCTGTTTTTATTGCATATTTCGACGTTTCAGCCGGATTAGAACGGTTTTACGTGTATATCTTCCATCGGGAATATAAACGGAAAATCAGGAACATTTTAGTTAATTCTAATGAAAACACATTGATTTTTATAATTTTTATTGGAAGCAACATCTTTATACGTCTTTTCTAAGGTCTACAAAATACGAAACGTCGCTCTATGATTCGAAGTTAAAATCCTCAAATTTGGTATAATAATGACTTTTTTCACGTTTTTCATGTAGTTTGATATTACGTAAATATATTCATTTTTACCAATATCTCGATACTATTTCATGTAGTATCACGATATGTGATTTGGCTTTCATATATCAGATTTTCGCATAATATTGCATTTTAAGCAAGTTTTCTTGCATTTTGTTTCGTACTAAAAATCATCGAATTTAGTAATATTTTGACGTTTATCATCCCCTTTTCCTTTATGTGATATAAACAAAATATCATCGAATTAGGCAATATTTTGGTGTTTTTCCACGTTTGTGTGAATTTTCAGTTTATTGCTATTAATTCATTAAATATACGATAAAAACGATGCAAACACATAATTGATTAGATATTAACCTTAAACACTTCATTTTCAATCAACTATTTGTTTCTCGTTAAAATACAAAGTAAGATATTGTAAAAGGGAGAAGTTCTGTTTTTATTGCATATATCGACGTGTCAGCCGGATTAGAGAGGTTTTACGTGTACATCTTCCATCGGTAATATAAACGGAAAATCAGGAACATTTTAGTTAATTTTAATGAAAACACATTGATTTTTATCATTTGTGTATCTTTTCTTGGATCAAAATAATACGAATCTTCGCTCTAAGATTTAAAGTTAAAATCCTCAAATATGGTAATATAGTGACTTTTTTCACGTTATTCATGTAATGTGATTTTACGTATATATATTCGTTTTTGCCAATATTTCGATACTACTTCACGTTTTCTCACGATATGTGATTTGGCCTTCAAATCTCAGAATTTCGCAAATTTTGCATTTTTAAACAAGTTTTCTTGCATTTTGTTTTGTACTAAAAATCATCGAATTTAGAAATATTTTGACCTTTATCATGCCCTTTTCCTTTATGTGATTTAAACAAAATATAGAATTAGGCAATATTTTGCCGTTTTTCCATGTTTTTGTGAATTTTCAGTTTATTGTTATTTTTTCATTAAATATACGAGAAAAATTATGCAAACACATAATATATCAGAAAATAACCTTAAATATTTCATTTTCAATCATTTATTTGTTTCTCGTTAAAATACTGAGTAAGATATTGAAAAGGGGAGAAGTTCGGTTTTTATTGCATATATCGACGTTTCAGCCGGATTAGAACGGTTTTACGTGTACATCTTCCATCGGTAATATAAACCGACAATCAGGAACATTTTAGTTAATTCTAATGAAAACACATTGATTTTTACAATTTGTATTGGAAGCAACATCTTTATTCGTCTTTTCCAGGGTCTAAAAAATACGAATCGTCGCTTTTTGATTCGAAGTTAAAATCCTCAAATTTGGCATAATAATGACTTTTTTCACGTTTTTCATGTAGTTTGATATTACGTAAATATATTCATTTTTACCAATATTTCGATACTATTTCATGTAGTATCACGATATGTGATTTGGCCTTCAAATCTCAGATTTTCGCAAAATATTGCATTTTAAGCAAGTTTTCTTGCATTTTGTTTCGTACTAAAAATCATCGAATTCAGCAATATTTTGACGTTTATCATCCCCTTACCTTTCATGAGATATAAACAAAATATCATCGAATTAGGCAATATTTTGCTGTTTTTACACGTTTGTGTGAATTTTCAGTTTATTGCTATTAATTCATTAAATATACGATAAAAACGATGAAAACACATAATTGATTAAATATTAACCTTAAACACTTCATTTTCAATCAACTATTTGTTTCTCGTTAAAATACTGAGTAAGATATTGGAAAAGGGAGAAGTTCTGTTTTTATTGCATATATCGACGTTTCAGCCGGATTAGAGCGATTTTACGTGTACATCTTCCATCGGTAATATAAACGGAAAATCAGGAACATTTTAGTTAATTCTAATAAAAACACATTGATTTTTATCATTTGTATTGGAAACAACATTGTCATATGTCTTTTCTTGGATCTAAACAATACGAAACCTCGCTCTATGATTTGAAGTTAAAATCCTCAAAAATGGTAATATAGTGACTTTTTTCACGTTATTCATGTAGTGTGATTTTACGTATATATATTCCTTTTTACCAATATTTCGATACTACTTCATATTTTCTCACGATATGTGTTTTGGCCTTCATATCTCAGAATTTCGCAAATTTTGCATTTTTAAGCCAGTTTTCTTGCATTTTGTTTTGTACTAAAAATCATCGAATTTAGAAATATTTTGACCTTTATCATCCCCTTTTCCTTTATGTAATTTAAACAAAATATCATAGAATTAGGGAATATTTTGCCGTTTTTCCATGTTTTTGTGAATTTTCAGTTTATTGTTATTATTTCATTAAATATAAGAGAAAAATTATGCAAACACATAACATATCAGAAAATAACCTTAAATACTTCATTTTCAATCATTTATTCGTTTCTCGTTAAAATACTGAGTATGATATTGAAAAGGGGAGAAGTTCTGTTTTTATTGCATATATCGAAGTTTCAGCCGGATTAGAACGGTTTTACGTGTACATCTTCCATCGGTAATATAAACCGAAAATCAGGAACATTTTAGTTAATTCTAATGAAAACACATTGATTTTTATAATTTGTATTGGAAGCAACATCTTTATTCGTCTTTTCCAGGGTCTAAAAAATACGAAACGTCGCTCTATGATTCGAAGTTAAAATCCTCAAATTTGGCATAATAATGACTTTTTTCACGTTTTTCATGTAGTTTGATATTACGTAAATATATTCATTTTTACCAATATTTCGATACTTTTTCATGTAGTATCACCATATGTGATTTGGCCTTCAAATCTCAGATTTTCGCAAAATATTGCATTTTAAGCAAGTTTTCTTGCATTTTGTTTCGTACTAAAAATCATCGAATTTAGCAATATTTTGACCTTTATCATTCCCTTTTCCTTTATGTGATATAAACAAAATATCATAGAATTAGGCAATATTTTGCCGTTTTTCCATGTTTTTGTGAATTTTCAGTTTATTGTTATGATTTCATTAAATATACGAGAAAAATTATGCAAACACATAATATATCAGAAAATAACCTTAAATACTTCATTTTCAATCATCTATTTGTTTCTCGTTAAAATACTGAGTAAGATATTGAAAAGGGGAGAAGTTCTGTTTTTATTGCATATTTCGACGTTTCAGCCGGATTAGAACGGTTTTACGTGTATATCTTCCATCGGTAATATAAACCGAAAATCAGGAACATTTTAGTTAATTTTAATGAAAACACATTGATTTTTATAATTTGTATTGGAAGCAACATCTTTATACGTCTTTTCTAAGGTCTACAAAATACGAAACGTCGCTCTATGATTCGAAGTTAAAATCCTCAAATTTGGTATAATAATGACTTTTTTCACGTTTTTCATGTAGTTTGATATTACGTAAATATATTCATTTTTACCAATATCTCGATACTATTTCATGTAGTATCACGATATGTGATTTGGCTTTCATATATCAGATTTTCGCATAATATTGCTTTTTAAGCAAGTTTTCTTGCATTTTGTTTCGTACTAAAAATCATCGAATTCAGTAATATTTTGACGTTTATCATCCCCTTTTCCTTTATGTGATATAAACAAAATATCATCGAATTAGGCAATATTTTGGTGTTTTTCCACGTTTGTGTGAATTTTCAGTTTATTGCTATTAATTCATTAAATATACGATAAAAACGATGCAAACACATAATTGATTAGATATTAACCTTAAACACTTCATTTTCAATCAACTATTTGTTTCTCGTTAAAATACTAAGTAAGATATTGTAAAAGGGAGAAGTTCTGTTTTTATTGCATATATCGACGTGTCAGCCGGATTAGAGAGGTTTTACGTGTACATCTTCCATCGGTAATATAAACGGAAAATCAGGAACATTTTAGTTAATTTTAATGAAAACACATTGATTTTTATCATTTGTGTATCTTTTCTTGGATCAAAATAATACGAATCTTCGCTCTAAGATTTAAAGTTAAAATCCTCAAATATGGTAATATAGTGACTTTTTTCACGTTATTCATGTAATGTGATTTTACGTATATATATTCGTTTTTGCCAATATTTCGATACTACTTCACGTTTTCTCACGATATGTGATTTGGCCTTCAAATCTCAGAATTTCGCAAATTTTGCATTTTTAAACAAGTTTTCTTGCATTTTGTTTTGTACTAAAAATCATCGAATTTAGAAATATTTTGACCTTTATCATGCCCTTTTCCTTTATGTGATTTAAACAAAATATAGAATTAGGCAATATTTTGCCGTTTTTCCATGTTTTTGTGAATTTTCAGTTTATTGTTATTATTTCATTAAATATACGAGAAAAATTATGCAAACACATAATATATCAGAAAATAACCTTAAATATTTCATTTTCAATCATTTATTTGTTTCTCGTTAAAATACTGAGTAAGATATTGAAAAGGGGAGAAGTTCGGTTTTTATTGCATATATCGACGTTTCAGCCGGATTAGAACGGTTTTACGTGTACATCTTCCATCGGTAATATAAACCGACAATCAGGAACATTTTAGTTAATTCTAATGAAAACACATTGATTTTTACAATTTGTATTGGAAGCAACATCTTTATTCGTCTTTTCCAGGGTCTAAAAAATACGAATCGTCGCTTTTTGATTCGAAGTTAAAATCCTCAAATTTGGCATAATAATGACTTTTTTCACGTTTTTCATGTAGTTTGATATTACGTAAATATATTCATTTTTACCAATATTTCGATACTATTTCATGTAGTATCACGATATGTGATTTAGCCTTCAAATCTCAGATTTTCGCAAAATATTGCATTTTAAGCAAGTTTTCTTGCATTTTGTTTCGTACTAAAAATCATCGAATTCAGCAATATTTTGACTTTTATCATCCCCTTTTCTTTCATGAGATATAAACAAAATATCATCGAATTAGGCAATATTTTGCTGTTTTTACACGTTTGTGTGAATTTTCAGTTTATTGCTATTAATTCATTAAATATACGATAAAAACGATGCAAACACATAATTGATTAAATATTAACCTTAAACACTTCATTTTCAATCAACTATTTGTTTCTCGTTAAAATACTGAGTAAGATATTGGAAAAGGGAGAAGTTCTGTTTTATATTGCATATATCGACGTTTCAGCCGGATTAGAGCGATTTTACGTGTACATCTTCCATCGGTAATATAAACGGAAAATCAGGAACATTTTAGTTAATTCTAATGAAAACACATTGATTTTTATCATTTGTATGTCTTTTCTTGGATCTAAATAATACGAATCCTCGCTCTATGATTTGAAGTTAAAATCCTCAAATATGGTAATATAGTGACTTTTTTCACGTTATTCATGTAGTGTGATTTTACGTATATATACTCGTTTTTACCAATATTTCGATACTACTTCACGTTTTCTCACGATATGTGATTTGGCCTTCAAATCTCAGAATTTCGCAAATTTTGCATTTTTAAGCAAGTTTTCTTGCATTTTGTTTTGTACTAAAAATCATCGAATTTAGCAATATTTTGACCTTTATCATCCCCATTTCCTTTATGTGATTTAAACAAAATATCATCGAATTAGGCAATATTTTGCCGTTTTTCCACGTTTTTGTGAATTTTTAGTTTATTGTTATTATTTCATTATATATACGAGAAAAATTATGCAAGCACATAATTGATCAGAAAATAACCTTAAATACTTCATTTTCAATCATCTACATGTTTCTCATTAAAATACTGAGTAAAGGGGAGAAGTTCTGTTTTTATTGCATATATCGACGTTTCAGCCGGATTAGAACGGCTTTACGTGTACATCTTCCATCGGTAATATAAACCGAAAATCAGGATTATTTTAGTTAATTTTAATGAAAACACATTGATTTTTATAATTTGTATTGGAAGCAACATCTTTATACGTCTTTTCTAGGGTCTACAAAGTACGAAACGTCGCTCTATGATTCGAAGTTAAAATCCTCAAATTTGGTATAATAATGACTTTTTTCACGTTTTTCATGTAGTTTGATATTACGTAAATATATTCATTTTTACCAATATTTTGATACTATTTCATGTAGTATCACGATATGTGATTTGGCTTTCATATCCCAGATTTTCGCATAATATTGCATTTTAAGCAAGTTTTCTTGCATTTTGTTTCGTACTAAAAATCATCGAATTCAGCAATATTTTGACGTTTATTATCCCCTTTTCCTTTATGTGATATAAACAAAATATCATCGAATTAGGCAATATTTTGGTGTTTTTCCACGTTGTGTGAATTTTCAGTTTATTGCAAATAATTCATTAAATATACGATAAAAACGATGCAAACACATAATTGATTAGATATTAACCTTAAACACTTCATTTTCAATCAACTATTTGTTTCTCGTTAAAATACTGAGTAAGATATTGGAAAAGGGAGAAGTTCTGTTTTTATTGCATAAATCGACGTGTTTGCCGGATTAGAGAGGTTTTACGTGTACATCTTCCATCGGTAATATAAACGGAAAATCAGGAACATTTTAGTCAATTTTAATGAAAACACATTGATTTTTATCATTTGTGTGTCTTTTCTTGGATCAAAATAATACGAATCCTCGCTCTAAGATTTAAAGTTAAAATCCTCAAATATGGTAATATAGTGACTTTTTTCACGTTATTCATGTAGTGTGATTTTACGTATATATATTCGTTTTTACCAATATTTCGATACTACTTCACGTTTTCTCACGATATGTGATTTGGCCTTCAAATCTCAGAATTTCGCAAATTTTGCATTTTTAAACAAGTTTTCTTGCATTTTGTTTTGTACTAAAAATCATCGAATTTAGAAATATTTTGACCTTTATCATGCCCTTTTCCTTTATATGATTTAAACAAAATATCATAGAATTAGGCAATATTTTGCCGTTTTTCCATGTTTTTGTGAATTTTCAGTTTATTGTTATTATTTCATTAAATATACGAGAAAAATTATGCAAACACATAATATATCAGAAAATAACCTTAAATACTTCATTTTCAATCATTTATTTGTTTCTCGTTAAAATACTGAGTAAGATATTGAAAAGGGGAGAAGTTCTGTTTATATTGCATATATCGACGTGTCAGCCGGATTAGAGAGGTTTTACGTGTACATCTTCCATCGGTAATATAAACGGAAAATCAGGAACATTTTAGTTAATTTTAATGAAAACACATTGATTTTTATCATTTCTGTGTCTTTTCTTGGATCTAAATAACACGAATCCTCGCTCTAAGATTTAAAGTTAAAATCCTCAAATATGGTAATATAGTGACTTTTTTCACGTTATTCATGTAGTGTGATTTTACGTATATATATTCGTTTTTACCAATATTTCGATACTACTTCACGTTTTCTCACGATATGTGATTTGGCCTTCAAATCTCAGAATTTCGCAAATTTTGCCTTTTAAGCAAGTTTTCTTGCATTTTGCTTCGTACTAAAAATCATCGAATTTAGCAATATTTTGACCTTGATCATCCCCTTTTCCTTTATGTGATATAAACAAAATATCATCGAATTAGGCAATATTTTGCCGTTTTTCCATGTTTTTGTGAATTTTCAGTTTATTGTTATGATTTCATTAAATATACGAGAAAAATTATGCAAACACATAATATATCAGAAAATAACCTTAAATACTTCATTTTCAATCATCTATTTGTTTCTCGTTAAAATACTGAGTAAGATATTGAAAAGGGGAGAAGTTCTGTTTTTATTGCATATATCGACGTTTCAGCCGGATTAGAACGGTTTTACGTGTACATCTTCCATCGGTAATATAAACCGAAAATCAGGAACATTTTAGTTAATTTTAATGAAAACACATTGATTTTTATAATTTGTATTGGAAGCAACATCTTTATACGTCTTTTCTAAGGTCTACAAAATACGAAACGTCGCTCTATGATTCGAAGTTAAAATCCTCAAATTTGGTATAATAATGACTTTTTTCACGTTTTTCATGTAGTTTGATATTACGTAAATATCTTCATTTTTACCAATATCTCGATACTATTTCATGTAGTATCACGATATGTGATTTGGCTTTCATATATCAGATTTTCGCATAATATTGCATTTTAAGCAAGTTTTCTTGCATTTTGTTTCGTACTAAAAATCATCGAATTCAGCAATATTTTGACGTTTATCATCCCCTTTTCCTTTACGTGATATAAACAAAATATCATCGAATTAGGCAATATTTTGGTGTTTTTCCACGTTTGTGTGAATTTTCAGTTTATTGCTAATAATTCATTAAATATACGATAAAAACGATGCAAACACATAATTGATTAGATATTAACCTTTAACACTTCATTTTCAATCAACTATTTGTTTCTCGTTAAAATACTGAGTAAGATATTGGAAAAGGGAGAAGTTCTGTTTTTATTGCATATATCGACGTGTTAGCCGGATTAGAGAGGTTTTACGTGTACATCTTCCATCGGTAATATAAACGGAAAATCAGGAACATTTTAGTTAATTTTAATGAAAACACATTGATTTTTATCATTTGTGTGTCTTTTCTTGGATCAAAATAATACGAATCCTCGCTCTAAGATTTAAAGTTAAAATCCTCAAATATGGTAATATAGTGACTTTTTTCACGTTATTCATGTAGTGTGATTTTACGTATATATATTCGTTTTTACCAATATTTCGATACTACTTCACGTTTTCTCACGATATGTGATTTGGCCTTCAAATCTCAGAATTTCGCAAATTTTGCATTTTTAAACAAGTTTTCTTGCATTTTGTTTTGTACTAAAAATCATCGAATTTAGAAATATTTTGACCTTTATCATGCCCTTTTCCTTTATATGATTTAAACAAAATATCATAGAATTAGGCAATATTTTGCCGTTTTTCCATGTTTTTGTGAATTTTCAGTTTATTGTTATTATTTCATTAAATATACGAGAAAAATTATGCAAACACATAATATATCAGAAAATAACCTTAAATACTTCATTTTCAATCATTTATTTGTTTCTCGTTAAAATACTGAGTAAGATATTGAAAAGGGGAGAAGTTCTGTTTATATTGCATATATCGACGTGTCAGCCGGATTAGAGAGGTTTTACGTGTACATCTTCCATCGGTAATATAAACGGAAAATCAGGAACATTTTAGTTAATTTTAATGAAAACACATTGATTTTTATCATTTCTGTGTCTTTTCTTGGATCTAAATAACACGAATCCTCGCTCTAAGATTTAAAGTTAAAATCCTCAAATATGGTAATATAGTGACTTTTTTCACGTTATTCATGTAGTGTGATTTTACGTATATATATTCGTTTTTACCAATATTTCGATACTACTTCACGTTTTCTCACGATATGTGATTTGGCCTTCAAATCTCAGAATTTCGCAAATTTTGCATTTTAAGCAAGTTTTCTTGCATTTTGTTTCGTACTAAAAATCATCGAATTTAGCAATATTTTGACCTTGATCATCCCCTTTTCCTTTATGTGATATAAACAAAATATCATCGAATTAGGCAATATTTTGCCGTTTTTCCATGTTTTTGTGAATTTTCAGTTTATTGTTATGATTTCATTAAATGTACGAGAAAAATTATGCAAACACATAATATATCAGAAAATAACCTTAAATACTTGATTTTCAATCATCTATTTGTTTCTCGTTAAAATACTGAGTAAGATATTGAAAAGGGGAGAAGTTCTGTTTTTATTGCATATATCGACGTTTCAGCCGGATTAGAACGGTTTTACGTGTACATCTTCCATCGGTAATATAAACCGAAAATCAGGAACATTTTAGTTAATTTTAATGAAAACACAT
The DNA here is from genome assembly GCF_040958095.1 of Procambarus clarkii. Taxonomy (NCBI): domain Eukaryota; kingdom Metazoa; phylum Arthropoda; class Malacostraca; order Decapoda; family Cambaridae; genus Procambarus; species Procambarus clarkii. The sequence continues at coordinate 8,809,758 of NC_091202.1, read as the reverse complement.
TGATTTTTATAATTTGTATTGGAAGCAACATCTTTATACGTCTTTTCTAAGGTCTACAAAATACGAAACGTCGCTCTATGATTCGAAGTTAAAATCCTCAAATTTGGTATAATAATGACTTTTTTCACGTTTTTCATGTAGTTTGATATTACGTAAATATATTCATTTTTACCAATATCTCGATACTATTTCATGTAGTATCACGATATGTGATTTGGCTTTCATATATCAGATTTTCGCATAATATTGCATTTTAAGCAAGTTTTCTTGCATTTTGTTTCGTACTAAAAATCATCGAATTCAGCAATATTTTGACGTTTATCATCCCCTTTTCCTTTACGTGATATAAACAAAATATCATCGAATTAGGCAATATTTTGGTGTTTTTCCACGTTTGTGTGAATTTTCAGTTTATTGCTAATAATTCATTAAATATACGATAAAAACGATGCAAACACATAATTGATTAGATATTAACCTTTAACACTTCATTTTCAATCAACTATTTGTTTCTCGTTAAAATACTGAGTAAGATATTGGAAAAGGGAGAAGTTCTGTTTTTATTGCATATATCGACGTGTTAGCCGGATTAGAGAGGTTTTACGTGTACATCTTCCATCGGTAATATAAACGGAAAATCAGGAACATTTTAGTTAATTTTAATGAAAACACATTGATTTTTATCATTTGTGTGTCTTTTCTTGGATCAAAATAATACGAATCCTCGCTCTAAGATTTAAAGTTAAAATCCTCAAATATGGTAATATAGTGACTTTTTTCACGTTATTCATGTAGTGTGATTTTACGTATATATATTCGTTTTTACCAATATTTCGATACTACTTCACGTTTTCTCACGATATGTGATTTGGCCTTCAAATCTCAGAATTTCGCAAATTTTGCATTTTTAAACAAGTTTTCTTGCATTTTGTTTTGTACTAAAAATCATCGAATTTAGAAATATTTTGACCTTTATCATGCCCTTTTCCTTTATATGATTTAAACAAAATATCATAGAATTAGGCAATATTTTGCCGTTTTTCCATGTTTTTGTGAATTTTCAGTTTATTGTTATTATTTCATTAAATATACGAGAAAAATTATGCAAACACATAATATATCAGAAAATAACCTTAAATACTTCATTTTCAATCATTTATTTGTTTCTCGTTAAAATACTGAGTAAGATATTGAAAAGGGGAGAAGTTCTGTTTATATTGCATATATCGACGTGTCAGCCGGATTAGAGAGGTTTTACGTGTACATCTTCCATCGGTAATATAAACGGAAAATCAGGAACATTTTAGTTAATTTTAATGAAAACACATTGATTTTTATCATTTCTGTGTCTTTTCTTGGATCTAAATAACACGAATCCTCGCTCTAAGATTTAAAGTTAAAATCCTCAAATATGGTAATATAGTGACTTTTTTCACGTTATTCATGTAGTGTGATTTTACGTATATATATTCGTTTTTACCAATATTTCGATACTACTTCACGTTTTCTCACGATATGTGATTTGGCCTTCAAATCTCAGAATTTCGCAAATTTTGCATTTTAAGCAAGTTTTCTTGCATTTTGTTTCGTACTAAAAATCATCGAATTTAGCAATATTTTGACCTTGATCATCCCCTTTTCCTTTATGTGATATAAACAAAATATCATCGAATTAGGCAATATTTTGCCGTTTTTCCATGTTTTTGTGAATTTTCAGTTTATTGTTATGATTTCATTAAATGTACGAGAAAAATTATGCAAACACATAATATATCAGAAAATAACCTTAAATACTTGATTTTCAATCATCTATTTGTTTCTCGTTAAAATACTGAGTAAGATATTGAAAAGGGGAGAAGTTCTGTTTTTATTGCATATATCGACGTTTCAGCCGGATTAGAACGGTTTTACGTGTACATCTTCCATCGGTAATATAAACCGAAAATCAGGAACATTTTAGTTAATTTTAATGAAAACACATTGATTTTTATAATTTGTATTGGAAGCAACATCTTTATACGTCTTTTCTAAGGTCTACAAAATACGAAACGTCGCTCTATGATTCGAAGTTAAAATCCTCAAATTTGGTATAATAATGACTTTTTTCACGTTTTTCATGTAGTTTGATATTACGTAAATATATTCATTTTTACCAATATCTCGATACTATTTCATGTAGTATCACGATATGTGATTTGGCTTTCATATATCAGATTTTCGCATAATATTGCATTTTAAGCAAGTTTTCTTGCATTTTGTTTCGTACTAAAAATCATCGAATTCAGCAATATTTTGACGTTTATCATCCCCTTTTCCTTTATGTGATATAAACAAAATATCATCGAATTAGGCAATATGTTGGTGTTTTTCCACGTTTGTGTGAATTTTCAGTTTATTGCTATTAATTCATTAAATATACGATAAAAACGATGCAAACACATAATTGATTAGATATTAACCTTAAACACTTCATTTTCAATCAACTATTTGTTTCTCGTTAAAATACTAAGATATTGTAAAAGGGAGAAGTTCTGTTTTTATTGCATATATCGACGTGTCAGCCGGATTAGAGAGGTTTTACGTGTACATCTTCCATCGGTAATATAAACGGAAAATCAGGAACATTTTAGTTAATTTTAATGAAAACACATTGATTTTTATCATTTGTGTATCTTTTCTTGGATCAAAATAATACGAATCCTCGCTCTAAGATTTAAAGTTAAAATCCTCAAATATGGTAATATAGTGACTTTTTTCACGTTATTCATGTAATGTGATTTTACGTATATATATTCGTTTTTACCAATATTTCGATACTACTTCACGTTTTCTCACGATATGTGATTTGGCCTTCAAATCTCAGAATTTCGCAAATTTTGCATTTTTAAACAAGTTTTCTTGCATTTTGTTTTGTACTAAAAATCATCGAATTTAGAAATATTTTGACCCTTATCATGCCCTTTTCCTTTATATGATTTAAACAAAATATCAAAGAATTAGGCAATATTTTGCCGTTTTTCCATGTTTTTGTGAATTTTCAGTTTATTGTTATTATTTCATTAAATATACGAGAAAAATTATGCAAACACATAATATATCAGAAAATAACCTTAAATACTTCATTTTCAATCATTTATTTGTTTCTCGTTAAAATACTGAGTAAGATATTGAAAAGGGGAGAAGTTCTGTTTATATTGCATATATCGACGTGTCAGCCGGATTAGAGAGGTTTTACGTGTACATCTTCCATCGGTAATATAAACGGAAAATCAGGAACATTTTAGTTAATTTTAATGAAAACACATTGATTTTTATCATTTCTGTGTCTTTTCTTGGATCTAAATAACACGAATCCTCGCTCTAAGATTTAAAGTTAAAATCCTCAAATATGGTAATATAGTGACTTTTTTCACGTTATTCATGTAGTGTGATTTTACGTATATATATTCGTTTTTCCAATATTTCGATACTACTTCACGTTTTCTCACGATATGTGATTTGGCCTTCAAATCTCAGAATTTCGCAAATTTTGCATTTTAAGCAAGTTTTCTTGCATTTTGTTTCGTACTAAAAATCATCGAATTTAGCAATATTTTGACCTTGATCATCCCCTTTTCTTTTATGTGATATAAACAAAATATCATCGAATTAGGCAATATTTTGCCGTTTTTCCATGTTTTTGTGAATTTTCAGTTTATTGTTATGATTTCATTAAATATACGAGAAAAATTATGCAAACACATAATATATCAGAAAATAACCTTAAATACTTCATTTTCAATCATTTATTTGTTTCTCGTTAAAATACTGAGTAAGATATTGAAAAGGGGAGAAGTTCTGTTTATATTGCATATATCGACGTGTCAGCCGGATTAGAGAGGTTTTACGTGTACATCTTCCATCGGTAATATAAACGGAAAATCAGGAACATTTTAGTTAATTTTAATGAAAACACATTGATTTTTATCATTTCTGTGTCTTTTCTTGGATCTAAATAACACGAATCCTCGCTCTAAGATTTAAAGTTAAAATCCTCAAATATGGTAATATAGTGACTTTTTTCACGTTATTCATGTAGTGTGATTTTACGTATATATATTCGTTTTTACCAATATTTCGATACTACTTCACGTTTTCTCACGATATGTGATTTGGCCTTCAAATCTCAGAATTTCGCAAATTTTGCATTTTAAGCAAGTTTTCTTGCATTTTGTTTCGTACTAAAAATCATCGAATTTAGCAATATTTTGACCTTGATCATCCCCTTTTCCTTTATGTGATATAAACAAAATATCATCGAATTAGGCAATATTTTGCCGTTTTTCCATGTTTTTGTGAATTTTCAGTTTATTGTTATGATTTCATTAAATGTACGAGAAAAATTATGCAAACACATAATATATCAGAAAATAACCTTAAATACTTGATTTTCAATCATCTATTTGTTTCTCGTTAAAATACTGAGTAAGATATTGAAAAGGGGAGAAGTTCTGTTTTTATTGCATATATCGACGTTTCAGCCGGATTAGAACGGTTTTACGTGTACATCTTCCATCGGTAATATAAACCGAAAATCAGGAACATTTTAGTTAATTTTAATGAAAACACATTGATTTTTATAATTTGTATTGGAAGCAACATCTTTATACGTCTTTTCTAAGGTCTACAAAATACGAAACGTCGCTCTATGATTCGAAGTTAAAATCCTCAAATTTGGTATAATAATGACTTTTTTCACGTTTTTCATGTAGTTTGATATTACGTAAATATATTCATTTTTACCAATATCTCGATACTATTTCATGTAGTATCACGATATGTGATTTGGCTTTCATATATCAGATTTTCGCATAATATTGCATTTTAAGCAAGTTTTCTTGCATTTTGTTTCGTACTAAAAATCATCGAATTCAGCAATATTTTGACGTTTATCATCCCCTTTTCCTTTATGTGATATAAACAAAATATCATCGAATTAGGCAATATTTTGGTGTTTTTCCACGTTTGTGTGAATTTTCAGTTTATTGCTATTAATTCATTAAATATACGATAAAAACGATGCAAACACATAATTGATTAGATATTAACCTTAAACACTTCATTTTCAATCAACTATTTGTTTCTCGTTAAAATACTAAGTAAGATATTGTAAAAGGGAGAAGTTCTGTTTTTATTGCATATATCGACGTGTCAGCCGGATTAGAGAGGTTTTACGTGTACATCTTCCATCGGTAATATAAACGGAAAATCAGGAACATTTTAGTTAATTTTAATGAAAACACATTGATTTTTATCATTTGTGTATCTTTTCTTGGATCAAAATAATACGAATCCTCGCTCTAAGATTTAAAGTTAAAATCCTCAAATATGGTAATATAGTGACTTTTTTCACGTTATTCATGTAATGTGATTTTACGTATATATATTCGTTTTTACCAATATTTCGATACTACTTCACGTTTTCTCACGATATGTGATTTGGCCTTCAAATCTCAGAATTTCGCAAATTTTGCATTTTTAAACAAGTTTTCTTGCATTTTGTTTTGTACTAAAAATCATCGAATTTAGAAATATTTTGACCCTTATCATGCCCTTTTCCTTTATATGATTTAAACAAAATATCAAAGAATTAGGCAATATTTTGCCGTTTTTCCATGTTTTTGTGAATTTTCAGTTTATTGTTATTATTTCATTAAATATACGAGAAAAATTATGCAAACACATAATATATCAGAAAATAACCTTAAATACTTCATTTTCAATCATTTATTTGTTTCTCGTTAAAATACTGAGTAAGATATTGAAAAGGGGAGAAGTTCTGTTTATATTGCATATATCGACGTGTCAGCCGGATTAGAGAGGTTTTACGTGTACATCTTCCATCGGTAATATAAACGGAAAATCAGGAACATTTTAGTTAATTTTAATGAAAACACATTGATTTTTATCATTTCTGTGTCTTTTCTTGGATCTAAATAACACGAATCCTCGCTCTAAGATTTAAAGTTAAAATCCTCAAATATGGTAATATAGTGACTTTTTTCACGTTATTCATGTAGTGTGATTTTACGTATATATATTCGTTTTTCCAATATTTCGATACTACTTCACGTTTTCTCACGATATGTGATTTGGCCTTCAAATCTCAGAATTTCGCAAATTTTGCATTTTAAGCAAGTTTTCTTGCATTTTGTTTCGTACTAAAAATCATCGAATTTAGCAATATTTTGACCTTGATCATCCCCTTTTCTTTTATGTGATATAAACAAAATATCATCGAATTAGGCAATATTTTGCCGTTTTTCCATGTTTTTGTGAATTTTCAGTTTATTGTTATGATTTCATTAAATATACGAGAAAAATTATGCAAACACATAATATATCAGAAAATAACCTTAAATACTTCATTTTCAATCATTTATTTGTTTCTCGTTAAAATACTGAGTAAGATATTGAAAAGGGGAGAAGTTCTGTTTATATTGCATATATCGACGTGTCAGCCGGATTAGAGAGGTTTTACGTGTACATCTTCCATCGGTAATATAAACGGAAAATCAGGAACATTTTAGTTAATTTTAATGAAAACACATTGATTTTTATCATTTCTGTGTCTTTTCTTGGATCTAAATAACACGAATCCTCGCTCTAAGATTTAAAGTTAAAATCCTCAAATATGGTAATATAGTGACTTTTTTCACGTTATTCATGTAGTGTGATTTTACGTATATATATTCGTTTTTCCAATATTTCGATACTACTTCACGTTTTCTCACGATATGTGATTTGGCCTTCAAATCTCAGAATTTCGCAAATTTTGCATTTTAAGCAAGTTTTCTTGCATTTTGTTTCGTACTAAAAATCATCGAATTTAGCAATATTTTGACCTTGATCATCCCCTTTTCTTTTATGTGATATAAACAAAATATCATCGAATTAGGCAATATTTTGCCGTTTTTCCATGTTTTTGTGAATTTTCAGTTTATTGTTATGATTTCATTAAATATACGAGAAAAATTATGCAAACACATAATATATCAGAAAATAACCTTAAATACTTCATTTTCAATCATTTATTTGTTTCTCGTTAAAATACTGAGTAAGATATTGAAAAGGGGAGAAGTTCTGTTTATATTGCATATATCGACGTGTCAGCCGGATTAGAGAGGTTTTACGTGTACATCTTCCATCGGTAATATAAACGGAAAATCAGGAACATTTTAGTTAATTTTAATGAAAACACATTGATTTTTATCATTTCTGTGTCTTTTCTTGGATCTAAATAACACGAATCCTCGCTCTAAGATTTAAAGTTAAAATCCTCAAATATGGTAATATAGTGACTTTTTTCACGTTATTCATGTAGTGTGATTTTACGTATATATATTCGTTTTTACCAATATTTCGATACTACTTCACGTTTTCTCACGATATGTGATTTGGCCTTCAAATCTCAGAATTTCGCAAATTTTGCATTTTAAGCAAGTTTTCTTGCATTTTGTTTCGTACTAAAAATCATCGAATTTAACAATATTTTGACCTTGATCATCCCCTTTTCCTTTATGTGATATAAACAAAATATCATCGAATTAGGCAATATTTTGCCGTTTTTCCATGTTTTTGTGAATTTTCAGTTTATTGTTATGATTTCATTAAATATACGAGAAAAATTATGCAAACACATAATATATCAGAAAATAACCTTAAATACTTCATTTTCAATCATCTATTTGTTTCTCGTTAAAATACTGAGTAAGATATTGAAAAGGGGAGAAGTTCTGTTTTTATTGCATATATCGACGTTTCAGCCGGATTAGAACGGTTTTACGTGTACATCTTCCATCGGTAATATAAACCGAAAATCAGGAACATTTTAGTTAATTTTAATGAAAACACATTGATTTTTATAATTTGTATTGGAAGCAACATCTTTATACGTCTTTTCTAAGGTCTACAAAATACGAAACGTCGCTCTATGATTCGAAGTTAAAATCCTCAAATTTGGTATAATAATGACTTTTTTCACGTTTTTCATGTAGTTTGATATTACGTAAATATATTCATTTTTACCAATATCTCGATACTATTTCATGTAGTATCACGATATGTGATTTGGCTTTCATATATCAGATTTTCGCATAATATTGCATTTTAAGCAAGTTTTCTTGCATTTTGTTTCGTACTAAAAATCATCGAATTCAGCAATATTTTGACGTTTATCATCCCCTTTTCCTTTATGTGATATAAACAAAATATCATCGAATTAGGAAATATTTTGGTGTTTTTCCACGTTTGTGTGAATTTTCAGTTTATTGCTATTAATTCATTAAATATACGATAAAAACGATGCAAACACATAATTGATTAGATATTAACCTTAAACACTTCATTTTCAATCAACTATTTGTTTCTCGTTAAAATACTAAGTAAGATATTGTAAAAGGGAGAAGTTCTGTTTTTATTGCATATATCGACGTGTCAGCCGGATTAGAGAGGTTTTACGTGTACATCTTCCATCGGTAATATAAACGGAAAATCAGGAACATTTTAGTTAATTTTAATGAAAACACATTGATTTTTATCATTTGTGTATCTTTTCTTGGATCAAAATAATACGAATCCTCGCTCTAAGATTTAAAGTTAAAATCCTCAAATATGGTAATATAGTGACTTTTTTCACGTTATTCATGTAATGTGATTTTACGTATATATATTCGTTTTTACCAATATTTCGATACTACTTCACGTTTTCTCACGATATGTGATTTGGCCTTCAAATCTCAGAATTTCGCAAATTTTGCATTTTTAAACAAGTTTTCTTGCATTTTGTTTTGTACTAAAAATCATCGAATTTAGCAATATTTTGACCTTTATCATCCCCATTTCCTTTATGTGATTTAAACAAAATATCATCGAATTAGGCAATATTTTGCCGTTTTTCCACGTTTTTGTGAATTTTTAGTTTATTGTTATTATTTCATTATATATACGAGAAAAATTATGCAAGCACATAATTGATCAGAAAATAACCTTAAATACTTCATTTTCAATCATCTACATGTTTCTCGTTAAAATACTGAGTAAGATATTTAAAGGGGAGAAGTTCTGTTTTTATTGCATATATCGACGTTTCAGCCGGATTAGAACGGCTTTACGTGTACATCTTCCATCGGTAATATAAACCGAAAATCAGGATTTATTTAGTTAATTTTAATGAAAACACATTGATTTTTATAATTTGTATTGGAAGCAACATCTTTATACGTCTTTTCTAGGGTCTACAAAATACGAAACGTCGCTCTATGATTCGAAGTTAAAATCCTCAAATTTGGTATAATAATGACTTTTTTCACGTTTTTCATGTAGTTTGATATTACGATATTGTTTGATGTTTGATATTATTTTTACCAATATTTTGATACTATTTCATGTAGTATCACGATATGTGATTTGGCTCTCATATCCCAGATTTTCGCATAATATTGCATTTTAAGCAAGTTTTCTTGCATTTTGTTTCGTACTAAAAATCATCGAATTCAGCAATATTTTGACGTTTATCATCCCCTTTTCCTTTATGTGATATAAACAAAATATCATCGAATTAGGCAATATTTTGGTGTTTTTCCACGTTGTGTGAATTTTCAGTTTATTGCTAATAATTCATTAAATATACGATAAAAACGATGCAAACACATAATTGATTAGATATTAACCTTAAACACTTCATTTGCAATCAACTATTTGTTTCTCGTTAAAATACTGAGTAAGATATTGGAAAAGGGAGAAGTTCTGTTTTTATTGCATATATCGACGTTTCAGCCGGATTAGAACGGTTTTACGTGTACATCTTCAATCGGTAATATAAACCGACAATCAGGAACATTTTAGTTAATTCTAATGAAAACACATTGATTTTTACAATTTGTATTGGAAGCAACATCTTTATTCGTCTTTTCCAGGGTCTAAAAAATACGAGTCGTCGCTTTTTGATTCGAAGTTAAAATCCTCAAATTTGGCATAATAATGACTTTTTTCACGTTTTTCATGTAGTTTGATATTACGTAAATATATTCATTTTTACCAATATTTCGATACTATTTCATGTAGTATCACGATATGTGATTTGGCCTTCAAATCTCAGATTTTCGCAAAATATTGCATTTTAAGCAAGTTTTCTTGCATTTTGTTTCGTACTAAAAATCATCGAATTCAGCAATACTTGGACTTTTATCATCCCCTTTTCTTTCATGAGATATAAACAAAATATCATCGAATTAGGCAATATTTTGCTGTTTTTACACGTTTGTGTGAATTTTCAGTTTATTGCTATTAATTCATTAAATATACGATAAAAACGATGCAAACACATAATTGATTAAATATTAACCATAAACACTTCATTTTCAATCAACTATTTGTTTCTCGTTAAAATACTGAGTAAGATATTGGAAAATTGAGAAGTTCTGTTTTTATTGCATATATCGACGTTTCAGCCGGATTAGAGCGATTTTACGTGTACATCTTCCATCGGTAATATAAACGGAAAATCAGGAACATTTTAGTTAATTCTAATGAAAACACATTGATTTTTATCATTTGTATGTCTTTTCTTGGATCTAAATAATACGAATCCTCGCTCTATGATTTGAAGTTAAAATCCGCAAATATGGTAATATAGTGACTTTTTTCACGTTATTCATGTAGTGTGATTTTACGTATATATATTCGTTTTTACCAATATTTCGATACTACTTCACGTTTTCTCACGATATGTGATTTGGCCTTCAAATCTCAGAATTTCGCAAATTTTGCATTTTTAAGCAAGTTTTCTTGCATTTTGTTTTGTACTAAAAATCATCGAATTTAGCAATATTTTGACCTTTATCATCCCCATTTCCTTTATGTGATTTAAACAAAATATCATCGAATTAGGCAATATTTTGCCGTTTTTCCACGTTTTTGTGAATTTTTAGTTTATTGTTATTATTTCATAATATATACGAGAAAAATTATGCAAGCACATAATTGATCAGAAAATAACCTTAAATACTTCATTTTCAATCATCTACATGTTTCTCGTTAAAATACTGAGTAAGATATTTAAAGGGGAGAAATTCTGTTTTTATTGCATATATCGACGTTTCAGCCGGATTAGAACGGCTTTACGTGTACATCTTCCATCGGTAATATAAACCGAAAATCAGGATTATTTTAGTTAATTTTAATGAAAACACATTGATTTTTATAATTTGTATTGGAAGCAACATCTTTATACGTCTTTTCTAGGGTCTACAAAATACGAAACGTCGCTCTATGATTCGAAGTTAAAATCCTCAAATTTGGTATAATAATGACTTTTTTCACGTTTTTCATGTAGTTTGATATTACGTAAATATATTCATTTTTACCAATATTTTGATACTATTTCATGTAGTATCACGATATGTGATTTGGCTTTCATATCCCAGATTTTCGCATAATATTGCATTTTAAGCAAGTTTTCTTGCATTTTGTTTCGTACTAAAAATCATCGAATTCAGCAATATTTTGACGTTTATCATCCCCTTTTCCTTTATGTGATATAAACAAAATATCATCGAATTAGGCAATATTTTGGTGTTTTTCCACGTTTGTGTGAATTTTCAGTTTATTGCTAATAATTCATTAAATATACGATAAAAACGATGCAAACACATAATTGATTAGATATTAACCTTAAACACTTCATTTTCAATCAACTATTTGTTTCTCGTTAAAATACTGAGTAAGATATTGGAAAAGGGAGAAGTTCTGTTATTATTGCATATATCGACGTGTTAGCCGGATTAGAGAGGTTTTACGTGTACATCTTCCATCGGTAATATAAACGGAAAATCAGGAACATTTTAGTTAATTTTAATGAAAACACATTGATTTTTATCATTTGTGTGTCTTTTCTTGGATCAAAATAATACGAATCCTCGCTCTAAGATTTAAAGTTAAAATCCTCAAATATGGTAATATAGTGACTTTTTTCACGTTATTCATGTAGTGTGATTTTACGTATATATATTCGTTTTTACCAATATTTCGATACTACTTCACGTTTTCTCACGATATGTGATTTGGCCTTCAAATCTCAGAATTTCGCAAATTTTGCATTTTTAAACAAGTTTTCTTGCATTTTGTTTTGTACTAAAAATCATCGAATTTAGAAATATTTTGACCTTTATCATGCCCTTTTCCTTTATATGATTTAAACAAAATATCATAGAATTAGGCAATATTTTGCCGTTTTTCCATGTTTTTGTGAATTTTCAGTTTATTGCTATTATTTCATTAAATATACGAGAAAAATTATGTAAACACATAATATATCAGAAAATAACCTTAAATACTTCATTTTCAATCATTTATTTGTTTCTCGTTAAAATACTGAGTAAGATATTGAAAAGGGGAGAAGTTCTGTTTATATTGCATATATCGACGTGTCAGCCGGATTAGAGAGGTTTTACGTGTACATCTTCCATCGGTAATATAAACGGAAAATCAGGAACATTTTAGTTAATTTTAATGAAAACACATTGATTTTTATCATTTCTGTGTCTTTTCTTGGATCTAAATAACACGAATCCTCGCTCTAAGATTTAAAGTTAAAATCCTCAAATATGGTAATATAGTGACTTTTTTCACGTTATTCATGTAGTGTGATTTTACGTATATATATTCGTTTTTACCAATATTTCGATACTACTTCACGTTTTCTCACGATATGTGATTTGGCCTTCAAATCTCAGAATTTCGCAAATTTTGCTTTTTAAGCAAGTTTTCTTGCATTTTGTTTCGTACTAAAAATCATCGAATTTAGCAATATTTTGACCTTGATCATCCCCTTTTCCTTTATGTGATATAAACAAAATATCATCGAATTAGGCAATATTTTGCCGTTTTTCCATGTTTTTGTGAATTTTCAGTTTATTGTTATGATTTCATTAAATATACGAGAAAAATTATGCAAACACATAATATATCAGAAAATAACCTTAAATACTTCATTTTCAATCATCTATTTGTTTCTCGTTAAAATACTGAGTAAGATATTGAAAAGGGGAGAAGTTCTGTTTTTATTGCATATATCGACGTTTCAGCCGGATTAGAACGGTTTTACGTGTACATCTTCCATCGGTAATATAAACCGAAAATCAGGAACATTTTAGTTAATTTTAATGAAAACACATTGATTTTTATAATTTGTATTGGAAGCAACATCTTTATACGTCTTTTCTAAGGTCTACAAAATACGAAACGTCGCTCTATGATTCGAAGTTAAAATCCTCAGATTTGGTATAATTATGACTTTTTTCACGTTTTTCATGTAGTTTGATATTACGAAAATATATTCATTTTTACCAATATCTCGATACTATTTCATGTAGTATCACGATATGTGATTTGGCTTTCATATATCAGATTTTCGCATAATATTGCATTTTAAGCAAGTTTTCTTGCATTTTGTTTCGTACTAAAAATCATCGAATTCAGCAATATTTTGACGTTTATCATCCCCTTTTCCTTTATGTGATATAAACAAAATATCATCGAATTAGGCAATATTTTGGTGTTTTTCCACGTTTGTGTGAATTTTCAGTTTATTGCTATTAATTCATTAAATATACGATAAAAACGATGCAAACACATAATTGATTAGATATTAACCTTAAACACTTCATTTTCAATCAACTATTTGTTTCTCGTTAAAATACTAAGTAAGATATTGTAAAAGGGAGAAGTTCTGTTTTTATTGCATATATCGACGTGTCAGCCGGATTAGAGAGGTTTTACGTGTACATCTTGCATCGGTAATATAAACGGAAAATCAGGAACATTTTAATTAATTTTAATGAAAACACATTGATTTTTATCATTTGTGTATCTTTTCTTGGATCAAAATAATACGAATCCTCGCTCTAAGATTTAAAGTTAAAATCCTCAAATATGGTAATATAGTGACTTTTTTCACGTTATTCATGTAATGTGATTTTACGTATATATATTCGTTTTTACCAATATTTCGATACTACTTCACGTTTTCTCAAGATATGTGATTTGGCCTTCAAATCTCAGAATTTCGCAAATTTTGCATTTTTAAACAAGTTTTCTTGCATTTTGTTTTGTACTAAAAATCATCGAATTTAGCAATATTTTGACCTTTATCATGCCCTTTTCCTTTATGTGATTTAAACAAAATATAGAATTAGGCAATATTTTGCCGTTTTTTCCATGTTTTTGTGAATTTTCAGTTTATTGTTATTATTTCATTAAATATACGAGAAAAATTATGCAAACACATAATATATCAGAAAATAACCTTAAATACTTCATTTTCAATCATTTATTTGTTTCTCGTTAAAATAATGAGTAAGATATTGAAACGGGGAGAAGTTCGGTTTTTATTGCATATATCGACGTTTCAGCCGGATTAGAACGGTTTTACGTGTACATCTTCAATCGGTAATATAAACCGACAATCAGGAACATTTTAGTTAATTCTAATGAAAACACATTGATTTTTACAATTTGTATTGGAAGCAACATCTTTATTCGTCTTTTCCAGGGTCTAAAAAATACGAGTCGTCGCTTTTTGATTCGAAGTTAAAATCCTCAAATTTGGCATAATAATGACTTTTTTCACGTTTTTCATGTAGTTTGATATTACGTAAATATATTCATTTTTACCAATATTTCGATACTATTTCATGTTGTATCACGATATGTGATTTGGCCTTCAAATCTCAGATTTTCGCAAAATATTGCATTTTAAGCAAGTTTTCTTGCATTTTGTTACGTACTAAAAATCATCGAATTCAGCAATATTTTGACTTTTATCATCCCCTTTTCTTTCATGAGATATAAACAAAATATCATCGAATTAGGCAATATTTTGCTGTTTTTACACTTTTGTGTGAATTTACAGTTTATTGCTATTACTTCATTAAATATACGATAAAAACGATGCAAACACATAATTGATTAAATATTAACCTTAAACACTTCATTTTCAATCAACTATTTGTTTCTCGTTAAAATACTGAGTAAGATATTGGAAAAGGGAGAAGTTCTGTTTTTATTGCATATATCGACGTTTCAGCCGGATTAGAGCGATTTTACGTGTACATCTTCCATCGGTAATATAAATGGAAAATCAGGAACATTTTAGTTAATTCTAATGAAAACACATTGATTTTTATCATTTGTATGTCCTTTCTTGGATCTAAATAATACGAATCCTCGCTCTATGATTTGAAGTTAAAATCCGCAAATATGGTAATATAGTGATTTTTTTCACGTTATTCATGTAGTGTGATTTTACGTATATATATTCGTTTTTACCAATATTTCGATACTACTTCACGTTTTCTCACGATATGTGATTTGGCCGTCAAATCTCAGAATTTCGCAAATTTTGCATTTTTAAGCAAGTTTTCTTGCATTTTGTTTTGTACTAAAAATCATCGAATTTAGCAATATTTTGACCTTTATCATCCCCATTTCCTTTATGTGATTTAAACAAAATATCATCGAATTAGGCAATATTTTGCCGTTTTTCCACGTTTTTGTGAATTTTTAGTTTATTGTTATTATTTCATTATATATACGAGAAAAATTATGCAAGCACATAATTGATCAGAAAATAACCTTAAATACTTCATTTTCAATCATCTACATGTTTCTTGTTAAAATACTGAGTAAGATATTTAAAGGGGAGAAGTTCTGATTTTATTGCATATATCGACGTTTCAGCCGGATTAGAACGGCTTTACGTGTACATCTTCCATCGGTAATATAAACCGAAAATCAGGAACATTTTAGTTAATTTTAATGAAAACACATTGATTTTTATAATTTGTATTGGAAGCAACATCTTTATACGTCTTTTCTAAGGTCTACAAAATACGAAACGTCGCTCTATGATTCGAAGTTAAAATCCTCAAATTTGGTATAATAATGACTTTTTTCACGTTTTTCATGTAGTTTGATATTACGTAAATATATTCATTTTTACCAATATCTCGATACTATTTCATGTAGTATCACGATATGTGATTTGGCTTTCATATATCAGATTTTCGCATAATATTGCATTTTAAGCAAGTTTTCTTGCATTTTGTTTCGTACTAAAAATCATCGAATTCAGCAATATTTTGACGTTTATCATCCCCTTTTCCTTTATGTGATATAAACAAAATATCATCGAATTAGGCAATATTTTGGTGTTTTTCCACGTTTGTGTGAATTTTCAGTTTATTGCTATTAATTCATTAAATATACGATAAAAACGATGCAAACACATAATTGATTAGATATTAACCTTAAACACTTCATTTTCAATCAACTATTTGTTTCTCGTTAAAATACTAAGTAAGATATTGTAAAAGAGAGAAGTTCTGTTTTTATTGCATATATCGACGTGTCAGCCGGATTAGAGAGGATTTACGTGTACATCTTCCATCGGTAATATAAACGGAAAATCAGGAACATTTTAGTTAATTTTAATGAAAACACATTGATTTTTATCATTTGTGTATCTTTTCTTGGATCTAAATAATACGATTCCTCGCTCTAAGATTTAAAGTTAAAATCCTCAAATATGGTAATATAGTGACTTTTTTCACGTTATTCATGTAATGTGATTTTACGTATATATATTCGTTTTTACCAATATTTCGATACTACTTCACGTTTTCTCACGATATGTGATTTGGCCGTCAAATCTCAGAATTTCGCAAATTTTGCATTTTTAAACAAGTTTTCTTGCATTTTATTTTGTACTAAAAATCATCGAATTTAGAAATATTTTGACCTTTATCATGCCCTTTTCCTTTATGTGATTTAAACAAAATATAGAATTAGGCAATATTTTGCCGTTTTTCCATGTTTTTGTGAATTTTCAGTTTATTGTTATTATTTCATTAAATATACGAGAAAAATTATGCAAACACATAATATATCAGAAAATAACCTTAAATACTTCATTTTCAATCATTTATTTGTTTCTCGTTAAAATACTGAGTAAGATATTGAAAAGGGGAGAAGTTCGGTTTTTATTGCATATATCGACGTTTCAGCCGGATTAGAACGGTTTTACGTGTACATCTTCAATCGGTAATATAAACCGACAATCAGGAACATTTTAGTTAATTCTAATGAAAACACATTGATTTTTACAATTTGTATTGGAAGCAACATCTTTATTCGTCTTTTCCAGGGTCTAAAAAATACGAATCGTCGCTTTTTGATTCGAAGTTAAAATCCTCAAATTTGGCATAATAATGATTTTTTCACGTTTTTCATGTAGTTTGATATTACGTAAATATATTCATTTTTACAAATATTTCGATACTATTTCATGTAGTATCACGATATGTGATTTGGCCTTCAAATCTCAGATTTTCGCAAAATATTGCATTTTAAGCAAGTTTTCTTGCATTTTGTTTCGTACTAAAAATCATCGAATTCAGCAATATTTTGACTTTTATCATCCCCTTTTCTTTCATGAGATATAAACAAAATATCATCGAATTAGGCAATATTTTGCTGTTTTTACACGTTTGTGTGAATTTACAGTTTATTGCTATTAATTCATTAAATATACGATAAAAACGATGCAAACACATAATTGATTAAATATTAACCTTAAACACTTCATTTTCAATCAACTATTTGTTTCTCGTTAAAATACTGAGTAAGATATTGGAAAAGGGAGAAGTTCTGTTTTTATTGCATATATCGACTTTTCAGCCGGATTAGAGCGATTTTACGTGTACATCTTCCATCGGTAATATAAATGGAAAATCAGGAACATTTTAGTTAATTCTAATGAAAACACATTGATTTTTATCATTTGTATGTCTTTTCTTGGATCTAAATAATACGAATCCTCGCTCTATGATTTGAAGTTAAAATCCGCAAATATGGTAATATAGTGACTTTTTTCACGTTATTCATGTAGTGTGATTTTACGTATATATATTCGTTTTTACCAATATTTCGATACTACTTCACGTTTTCTCACGATATGTGATTTGGCCGTCAAATCTCAGAATTTCGCAAATTTTGCATTTTAAGCAAGTTTTCTTGCATTTTGTTTTGTACTAAAAATCATCGAATTTAGCAATATTTTGACCTTTATCATCCCCATTTCCTTTATGTGATTTAAACAAAATATCATCGAATTAGGCAATATTTTGCCGTTTTTCCACGTTTTTGTGAATTTTTAGTTTATTGTTATTATTTCATTATATATACGAGAAAAATTATGCAAGCACATAATTGATCAGAAAATAACCTTAAATACTTCATTTTCAATCATTTATTTGTTTCTCGTTAAAATACTGAGTAAGATATTGAAAAGGGGAGAAGTTCGGTTTTTATTGCATATATCGACGTTTCAGCCGGATTAGAACGGTTTTACGTGTACATCTTCAATCGGTAATATAAACCGAAAATCAGGAACATTTTAGTTAATTTTAATGAAAACACATTGATTTTTATAATTTGTATTGGAAGCAACATCTTTATACGTCTTTTCTAAGGTCTACAAAATACGAAACGTCGCTCTATGATTCGAAGTTAAAATCCTCAAATTTGGTATAATAATGACTTTTTTCACGTTTTTCATGTAGTTTGATATTACGTAAATATATTCATTTTTACCAATATCTCGATACTAATTTCATGTAGTATCACGATATGTGATTTGGCTTTCATATATCAGATTTTCGCATAATATTGCATTTTAAGCAAGTTTTCTTGCATTTTGTTTCGTACTAAAAATCATCGAATTCAGCAATATTTTGACGTTTATCATCCCCTTTTCCTTTATGTGATATAAACAAAATATCATCGAATTAGGCAATATTTTGGTGTTTTTCCACGTTTGTGTCAATTTTCAGTTTATTGCTATTAATTCATTAAATATACGATAAAAACGATGCAAACACATAATTAATTAGATATTAACCTTAAACACTTCATTTTCAATCAACTATTTGTTTCTCGTTAAAATACTAAGTAAGATATTGTAAAAGAGAGAAGTTCTGTTTTTATTGCATATATCGACGTGTCAGCCGGATTAGAGAGGTTTTACGTGTACATCTTCCATCGGTAATATAAACGGAAAATCAGGAACATTTTAGTTAATTTTAATGAAAACACATTGATTTTTATCATTTGTGTATCTTTTCTTGGATCAAAATAATACGATTCCTCGCTCTAAGATTTAAAGTTAAAATCCTCAAATATGGTAATATAGTGACTTTTTTCACGTTATTCATGTAATGTGATTTTACGTATATATATTCGTTTTTACCAATATTTCGATACTACTTCACGTTTTCTCACGATATGTGATTTGGCCTTCAAATCTCAGAATTTCGCAAATTTTGCATTTTTAAACAAGTTTTCTTGCATTTTATTTTGTACTAAAAATCATCGAATTTAGAAATATTTTGACCTTTATCATGCCCTTTTCCTTTATGTGATTTAAACAAAATATAGAATTAGGCAATATTTTGCCGTTTTTCCATGTTTTTGTGAATTTTCAGTTTATTGTTATTATTTCATTAAATATACGAGAAAAATTATGCAAACACATAATATATCAGAAAATAACCTTAAATACTTCATTTTCAATCATTTATTTGTTTCTCGTTAAAATACTGAGTAAGATATTGAAAAGGGGAGAAGTTCGGTTTTTATTGCATATATCGACGTTTCAGCCGGATTAGAACGGTTTTACGTGTACATCTTCAATCGGTAATATAAACCGACAATCAGGAACATTTTAGTTAATTCTAATGAAAACACATTGATTTTTACAATTTGTATTGGAAGCAACATCTTTATTCGTCTTTTCCAGGGTCTAAAAAATACGAATCGTCGCTTTTTGATTCGAAGTTAAAATCCTCAAATTTGGCATAATAATGATTTTTTCACGTTTTTCATGTAGTTTGATATTACGTAAATATATTCATTTTTACCAATATTTCGATACTATTTCATGTAGTATCACGATATGTGATTTGGCCTTCAAATCTCAGATTTTCGCAAAATATTGCATTTTAAGCAAGTTTTCTTGCATTTTGTTTCGTACTAAAAATCATCGAATTCAGCAATATTTTGACTTTTATCATCCCCTTTTCTTTCATGAGATATAAACAAAATATCATCGAATTAGGCAATATTTTGCTGTTTTTACACGTTTGTGTGAATTTACAGTTTATTGCTATTAATTCATTAAATATACGATAAAAACGATGCAAACACATAATTGATTAAATATTAACCTTAAACACTTCATTTTCAATCAACTATTTGTTTCTCGTTAAAATACTGAGTAAGATATTGGAAAAGGGAGAAGTTCTGTTTTTATTGCATATATCGACGTTTCAGCCGGATTAGAGCGATTTTACGTGTACATCTTCCATCGGTAATATAAATGGAAAATCAGGAACATTTTAGTTAATTCTAATGAAAACACATTGATTTTTATCATTTGTATGTCTTTTCTTGGATCTAAATAATACGAATCCTCGCTCTATGATTTGAAGTTAAAATCCGCAAATATGGTAATATAGTGACTTTTTTCACGTTATTCATGTAGTGTGATTTTACGTATATATATTCGTTTTTACCAATATTTCGATACTACTTCACGTTTTCTCACGATATGTGATTTGGCCGTCAAATCTCAGAATTTCGCAAATTTTGCATTTTAAGCAAGTTTTCTTGCATTTTGTTTTGTACTAAAAATCATCGAATTTAGCAATATTTTGACCTTTATCATCCCCATTTCCTTTATGTGATTTAAACAAAATATCATCGAATTAGGCAATATTTTGCCGTTTTTCCACGTTTTTGTGAATTTTTAGTTTATTGTTATTATTTCATTATATATACGAGAAAAATTATGCAAGCACATAATTGATCAGAAAATAACCTTAAATACTTCATTTTCAATCATTTATTTGTTTCTCGTTAAAATACTGAGTAAGATATTGAAAAGGGGAGAAGTTCGGTTTTTATTGCATATATCGACGTTTCAGCCGGATTAGAACGGTTTTACGTGTACATCTTCAATCGGTAATATAAACCGACAATCAGGAACATTTTAGTTAATTCTAATGAAAACACATTGATTTTTACAATTTGTATTGGAAGCAACATCTTTATTCGTCATTTCCAGGGTCTAAAAAATACGAATCGTCGCTTTTTGATTCGAAGTTAAAATCCTCAAATTTGGCATAATAATGACTTTTTTCACGTTTTTCATGTAGTTTGATATTACGTAAATATATTCATTTTTACCAATATTTCGATACTATTTCATGTAGTATCACGATATGTGATTTGGCCTTCAAATCTCAGATTTTCGCAAAATATTGCATTTTAAGCAAGTTTTCTTGCATTTTGTTTCGTACTAAAAATCATCGAATTCAGCAATATTTTGACTTTTATCATCCCCTTTTCTTTCATGAGATATAAACAAAATATCATCGAATTAGGCAATATTTTGCTGTTTTTACACGTTTGTGTGAATTTTCTGTTTATTGCTATTAATTCATTAAATATACGATAAAAACGATGCAAACACATAATTGATTAAATATTAACCTTAAACACTTCATTTTCAATCAACTATTTGTTTCTCGTTAAAATACTGAGTAATATATTGGAAAAGGGAGAAGTTCTGTTTTTATTGCATATATCGACGTTTCAGCCGGATTAGAGCGATTTTACGTGTACATCTTCCATCGGTAATATAAACGGAAAATAAGGAACATTTTAGTTAATTCTAATGAAAACACATTGATTTTTATCATTTGTATGTCTTTTCTTGGATCTAAATAATACGAATCCTCGCTCTATGATTTGAAGTTAAAATCCGCAAATATGGTAATATAGTGACTTTTTTCACGTTATTCATGTAGTGTGATTTTACGTATATATATTCGTTTTTACCAATATTTCGATACTACTTCACGTTTTCTCACGATATGTGATTTGGCCTTCAAATCTCAGAATTTCGCAAATTTTGCATTTTTAAGCAAGTTTTCTTGCATTTTGTTTTGTACTAAAAATCATCGAATTTAGCAATATTTTGACCTTTATCATCCCCATTTCCTTTATGTGATTTAAACAAAATATCATCGAATTAGGCAATATTTTGCCGTTTTTCCACGTTTTTGTGAATTTTTAGTTTATTGTTATTATTTCATTATATATACGAGAAAAATTATGCAAGCACATAATTGATCAGAAAATAACCTTAAATACTTCATTTTCAATCATCTACATGTTTCTCGTTAAAATACTGAGTAAGATATTTAAAGGGGAGAAGTTCTGTTTTTATTGCATATATCGACGTTTCAGCCGGATTAGAACGGCTTTACGTGTACATCTTCCATCGGTAATATAAACCGAAAATCAGGATTATTTTAGTTAATTTTAATGAAAACACATTGATTTTTATAATTTGTATTGGAAGCAACATCTTTATACGTCTTTTCTAGGGTCTACAAAATACGAAACGTCGCTCTATGATTCGAAGTTAAAATCCTCAAATTTGGTATAATAATGACTTTTTTCACGTTTTTCATGTAGTTTGATATTACGTAAATATATTCATTTTTACCAATATTTTGATACTATTTCATGTAGTATCACGATATGTGATTTGGCTTTCATATCCCAGATTTTCGCATAATATTGCATTTTAAGCAAGTTTTCTTGCATTTTGTTTCGTACTAAAAATCATCGAATTCAGCAATATTTTGACGTTTATCATCCCCTTTTCCTTTATGTGATATAAACAAAATATCATCGAATTAGGCAATATTTTGGTGTTTTTCCACGTTTGTGTCAATTTTCAGTTTATTGCTAATAATTCATTAAATATACGATAAAAACGATGCAAACACATAATTGATTAGATATTAACCTTAAACACTTCATTTTCAATCAACTATTTGTTTCTCGTTAAAATACTGAGTAAGATATTGGAAAAGGGAGAAGTTCTGTTTTTATTGCATATATCGACGTGTCAGCCGGATTAGAGAGGTTTTACGTGTACATCTTCCATCGGTAATATAAACGGAAAATCAGGAACATTTTAGTTAATTTTAATGAAAACACATTGATTTTTATCATTTGTGTGTCTTTTCTTGGATCTAAATAATACGAATCCTCGCTCTAAGATTTAAAAGTAAAATCCTCAAATATGGTAATATAGTGACTTCTTTCACGTTATTCATGTAGTGTGATTTTACGTATATATATTCGTTTTTACCAATATTTCGATACTACTTCACGTTTTCTCACGATATGTGATTTGGCCTTCAAATCTCAGAATTTCGCAAATTTTGCATTTTTAAACAAGTTTTCTTGCATTTTGTTTTGTACTAAAAACCATCGAATTTAGAAATATTTTGACCTTTATCATGCCCTTTTCCTTTATGTGATTTAAACAAAATATCATAGAATTAGGCAATATTATGCCGTTTTTCCATGTTTTTGTGAATTTTCAGTTTATTGTTATTATTTCATTAAATATACGAGAAAAATTATGCAAACACATAATATATCAGAAAATAACCTTAAAAACTTCATTTTCAATCATTTATTTGTTTCTCGTTAAAATACTGAGTAAGATATTGAAAAGGGGAGAAGTTCGGATTTTATTGCATATATCGACGTTTCAGCCGGATTAGAACGGTTTTACGTGTACATCTTCAATCGGTAATATAAACCGACAATCAGGAACATTTTAGTTAATTCTAATGAAAACACATTGATTTTTACAATTTGTATTGGAAGCAACATCTTTATTCGTCTTTTCCAGGGTCTAAAAAATACGAATCGTCGCTTTTTGATTCGAAGTTAAAATCCTCAAATTTGGCATAATAATGACTTTTTTCACGTTTTTCATGTAGTTTGATATTACGTAAATATATTCATTTTTACCAATATTTCGATACTATTTCATGTAGTATCACGATATGTGATTTGGCCTTCAAATCTCAGATTTCCGCAAAATATTGCATTTTAAGCAAGTTTTCTTGCATTTTGTTTCGTACTAAAAATCATCGAATTCAGCAATATTTTGACGTTTATCATCCCCTTTTCTTTCATGAGATATAAACAAAATATCATCGAATTAGGCAATATTTTGCTGTTTTTACACGTTTGTGTGAATTTTCATTTTATTGCTATTAATTCATTAAATATACGATAAAAACGATGCAAACACATAATTGATTAAATATTAACCTTAAACACTTCATTTTCAATCAACTATTTGTTTCTCGTTAAAATACTGAGTAAGATATTGGAAAAGGGAGAAGTTCTGTTTTTATTGCATATATCGACGTTTCAGCCGGATTAGAGCGATTTTACGTGTACATCTTTCATCGGTAATATAAACGGAAAATCAGGAACATTTTAGTTAATTCTAATGAAAACACATTGATTTTTATAATTTGTATGTCTTTTCTTGGATCTAAATAATACGAATCCTCGCTCTATGATTTGAAGTTAAAATCCTCATATATGGTAATATAGTGACTTTTTTCACGTTATTCATGTAGTGTGATTTTACGTATATATATTCGTTTTTACCAATATTTCGATACTACTTCACGTTTTCTCACGATATGTGATTTGGCTTTCAAATCTCAGAATTTCGCAAATTTTGCATTTTTAAGCACGTTTTCTTGCATTTTGTTTTGTACTAAAGATCATCGAATTTAGCAATATTTTGACCTTTATCATCCCCATTTCCTTTATGTGATTTAAACAAAATATCATCGAATTAGGCAATATTTTGCCGTTTTTCCACGTTTTTGTGTATTTTTAGTTTATTGTTATTATTTCATTATATATACGAGAAAAATAATGCAAGCACATAATTGATCAGAAAATAACCTTAAATACTTCATTACCAATCATCTATATGTTTCTCGTTAAAATACTGAGTAAGATATTGTAAAGGGGAGAAGTTCTGTTTTTATTGCATATATCGACGTTTCAGCCGGATTAGAACGGTTTTACGTGTACATCTTCCATCGGTAATATAAACCGAAAATCAGGATTATTTTAGTTAATTTTAATGAAAACACATTGATTTTTATAATTTGTATTGGAAGCAACATCTTTATAAGTCTTTTCTAGGGTCTACAAAATAAGAAACGTCGCTCTATGATTCGAAGTTAAAATCCTCAAATTTGGTATAATAATGACTTTTTTCACGTTTTTCATGTAGTTTGATATTACGTAAATATATTCATTTTTACCAATATTTTGATACTATTTCATGTAGTATCACGATAGGTGATTTGGCTTTCATATCCCAGATTTTCGCATAATATTGCATTTTAAGCAAGTTTTCTTGCATTTTGTTTCGTACTAAAAATCATCGAATTCAGCAATATTTTGACGTTTATCATCCCCTTTTCCTTTATGTGATATAAACAAAATATCATCGAATTAGGCAATATTTTGCCGTTTTTCCATGTTTTTGTGAATTTTCAGTTTATTGTTATGATTTCATTAAATATACGAGAAAAATTATGCAAACACATAATATATCAGAAAATAACCTTAAATACTTCATTTTCAATCATCTATTTGTTTCTCGTTAAAATACTGAGTAAGATATTGAAAAGGGGAGAAGTTCTGTTTTTATTGCATATATCGACGTTTCAGCCGGATTAGAACGGTTTTACGTGTACATCTTCCATCGGTAATATAAACCGAAAATCAGGAACATTTTAGTTAATTTTAATGAAAACACATTGATATTTATAATTTGTATTGGAAGCAACATCTTTATACGTCTTTTCTAAGGTCTACAAAATACGAAACGTCGCTCTATAATTCGAAGTTAAAATCCTCAAATTTGGTATAATAATGACTTTTTTCACGTTTTTCATGTAGTTTGATATTACGTAAATATATTCATTTTTACCAATATCTCGATACTATTTCATGTAGTATCATGATATGTGATTTGGCTTTCATATATCAGATTTTCGCATAATATTGCATTTTAAGCAAGTTTTCTTGCATTTTGTTTCGTACTAAAAATCATCGAATTCAGCAATATTTTGACGTTTATCATCCCCTTTTCCTTTATATGATATAAAGAAAATATCATCGAATTAGGCAATATTTTGGTGTTTTTCCACGTTTGTGTGAATTTTCAGTTTATTGCTAATAATTCATTAAATATACGATAAAAACGATGCAAACACATAATATATCAGAAAATAACCTTAAATACTTCATTTTCAATCATTTATTTGTTTCTAGTTAAAATACTGAGTAAGATATTGAAAAGGGGAGAAGTTCTGTTTATATTGCATATATCGACGTGTCAGCCGGATTAGAGAGGTTTTACGTGTACATCTTCCATCGGTAATATAAACGGAAAATCAGGAACATTTTAGTTAATTTTAATGAAAACACATTGATTTTTATCATTTCTGTGTCTTTTCTTGGATCTAAATAACACGAATCCTCGCTCTAAGATTTAAAGTTAAAATCCTCAAATATGGTAATATAGTGACTTTTTTCACGTTATTCATGTAGTGTGATTTTACGTATATATATTCGTTTTTACCAATATTTCGATACTACTTCACGTTTTCTCACATGTGATTTGGCCTTCAAATCTCAGAATTTCGCAAATTTTGCATTTTAAGCAAGTTTTCTTGCATTTTGTTTCGTACTAAAAATCATCGAATTTAGCAATATTTTGACCTTTATCATCCCCTTTTCCTTTATGTGATATAAACAAAATATCATCGAATTAGGCAATATTTTGCCGTTTTTCCATGTTTTTGTGAATTTTCAGTTTATTGTTATGATTTCATTAAATATACGAGAAAAATTATGCAAACACATAATATATCAGAAAATAACCTTAAATACTTCATTTTCAATCATCTATTTGTTTCTCGTTAAAATACTGAGTAAGATATTGAAAAGGGGAGAAGTTCTGTTTTTATTGCATATATCGACGTTTCAGCCGGATTAGAACGGTTTTACGTGTACATCTTCCATCGGTAATATAAACCGAAAATCAGGAACATTTTAGTTAATTTTAATGAAAACACATTGATATTTATAATTTGTATTGGAAGCAACATCTTTATACGTCTTTTCTAAGGTCTACAAAATACGAAACGTCGCTCTATGATTCGAAGTTAAAATCCTCAAATTTGGTATAATAATGACTTTTTTCACGTTTTTCATGTAGTTTGATATTACGTAAATAAATTCATTTTTACCAATATCTCGATACTATTTCATGTAGTATCACGATATGTGATTTGGCTTTCATATATCAGATTTTCGCATAATATTGCATTTTAAGCAAGTTTTCTTGCATTTTGTTTCGTACTAAAAATCATCGAATTCAGCAATATTTTGACGTTTATCATCCCCTTTTCCTTTATATGATATAAAGAAAATATCATCGAATTAGGCAATATTTTGGTGTTTTTCCACGTTTGTGTGAATTTTCAGTTTATTGCTAATAATTCATTAAATATACGATAAAAACGATGCAAACACATAATATATCAGAAAATAACCTTAAATACTTCATTTTCAATCATTTATTTGTTTCTAGTTAAAATACTGAGTAAGATATTGAAAAGGGGAGAAGTTCTGTTTATATTACATATATCGACGTGTCAGCCGGATTAGAGAGGTTTTACGTGTACATCTTCCATCGGTAATATAAACGGAAAATCAGGAACATTTTAGTTAATTTTAATGAAAACACATTGATTTTTATCATTTCTGTGTCTTTTCTTGGATCTAAATAACACGAATCCTCGCTCTAAGATTTAAAGTTAAAATCCTCAAATATGGTAATATAGTGACTTTTTTCACGTTATTCATGTAGTGTGATTTTACGTATATATATTCGTTTTTACCAATATTTCGATACTACTTCACGTTTTCTCACATGTGATTTGGCCTTCAAATCTCAGAATTTCGCAAATTTTGCATTTTAAGCAAGTTTTCTTGCATTTTGTTTCGTACTAAAAATCATCGAATTTAGCAATATTTTGACCTTTATCATCCCCTTTTCCTTTATGTGATATAAACAAAATATCATCGAATTAGGCAATATTTTGCCGTTTTTCCATGTTTTTGTGAATTTTCAGTTTATTGTTATGATTTCATTAAATATACGAGAAAAATTATGCAAACACATAATATATCAGAAAATAACCTTAAATACTTCATTTTCAATCATCTATTTGTTTCTCGTTAAAATACTGAGTAAGATATTGAAAAGGGGAGAAGTTCTGTTTTTATTGCATATATCGACGTTTCAGCCGGATTAGAACGGTTTTACGTGTACATCTTCCATCGGTAATATAAACCGAAAATCAGGAACATTTTAGTTAATTTTAATGAAAACACATTGATTTTTATAATTTGTATTGGAAGCAACATCTTTATACGTCTTTTCTAAGGTCTACAAAATACGAAACGTCGCTCTATGATTCGAAGTTAAAATCCTCAAATTTGGTATAATAATGACTTTTTTCACGTTTTTCATGTAGTTTGATATTACGTAAATATATTCATTTTTACCAATATCTCGATACTATTTCATGTAGTATCACGATATGTGATTTGGCTTTCATATATCAGATTTTCGCATAATATTGCATTTTAAGCAAGTTTTCTTGCATTTTGTTTCGTACTAAAAATCATCGAATTCAGCAATATTTTGACGTTTATCATCCCCTTTTCCTTTATGTGATATAAACAAAATATCATCGAATTAGGCAATATTTTGGTGTTTTTCCACGTTTGTGTGAATTTTCAGTTTATTGCTATTAATTCATTAAATATACGATAAAAACGATGCAAACACATAATTGATTAGATATTAACCTTAAACACTTCATTTTCAATCAACTATTTGTTTCTCGTTAAAATACTAAGTAAGATATTGTAAAAGAGAGAAGTTCTGTTTTTATTGCATATATCGACGTGTCAGCCGGATTAGAGAGGTTTTACGTGTACATCTTCCATCGGTAATATAAACGGAAAATCAGGAACATTTTAGTTAATTTTAATGAAAACACATTGATTTTTATCATTTGTGTATCTTTTCTTGGATCAAAATAATACGAATCCTCGCTCTAAGATTTAAAGTTAAAATCCTCAAATATGGTAATATAGTGACTTTTTTCACGTTATTCATGTAATGTGATTTTACGTATATATATTCGTTTTTACCAATATTTCGATACTACTTCACGTTTTCTCACGATATGTGATTTGGCCTTCAAATCTCAGAATTTCGCAAATTTTGCATTTTTAAACAAGTTTTCTTGCATTTTGTTTTGTACTAAAAATCATCGAATTTAGAAATATTTTGACCTTTATCATGCCCTTTTCCTTTATGTGATTTAAACAAAATATAGAATTAGGCAATATTTTGCCGTTTTTCCATGTTTTTGTGAATTTTCAGTTTATTGTTATTATTTCATTAAATATACGAGAAAAATTATGCAAACACATAATATATCAGAAAATAACCTTAAATACTTCATTTTCAATCATTTATTTGTTTCTCGTTAAAATACTGAGTAAGATATTGAAAAGGGGAGAAGTTCGGTTTTTATTGCATATATCGACGTTTCAGCCGGATTAGAACGGTTTTACGTGTACATCTTCAATCGGTAATATAAACCGACAATCAGGAACATTTTAGTTAATTCTAATGAAAACACATTGATTTTTACAATTTGTATTGGAAGCAACATCTTTATTCGTCTTTTCCAGGGTCTAAAAAATACGAATCGTCGCTTTTTGATTCGAAGTTAAAATCCTCAAATTTGGCATAATAATGACTTTTTTTCACGTTTTTCAAGTAGTTTGATATTACGTAAATATATTCATTTTTACCAATATTTCGATACTATTTCATGTAGTATCACGATATGTGATTTGGCCTACAAATCTCAGATTTTCGCAAAATATTGCATTTTAAGCAAGTTTTCTTGCATTTTGTTTCGTACTAAAAATCATCGAATTCAGCAATATTTTGACGTTTATCATCCCTTTTCTTTTATGAGATATAAACAAAATATCATCGAATTAGGCAATATTTTGCTGTTTTTCCACGTTTGTGTGAATTTTCAGTTTATTGCTATTAATTCATTAAATATACGATAAAAATGATGCAAACACATAATTGATTAGATATTAACTTTAACACTTCATTTTCAATCAACTATTTGTTTCTCGTTAAAATACTGAGTAAGATATTGGAAAGGGGAGAAGTTCTGTTTTTATTGCATATATCGACGTTTCAGCCGGACTAGAGCGGTTTTACGTGTACATCTTCCATCGGGAATATAAACGGAAAATCAGGAACATTTTAGTTAATTCTAATGAAAATACATTAATTTTTATCATTTGTATGTCTTTTCTTGGATCTATATTTAGATCCATGAAAAGACATACAAATGATAAAAATTAATGTATTTCCATTAGAATTAACTAAAATGTTCCTGATTTTCCGTACAAACGAAACCTCGCTCTATGATTTGAAGTTAAAATCCACAAATATGGTAATATAGTGACTTTTTTCACGTTATTCATGTAGTGTGATTTTACGTATATATATTCGTTTTTACCAATATTTCGATACTACTTCACGTTTTCTCACGATATGTGATTTAGCCTTCATATCTCAGAATTTCGCAAATTTTGCATTTTTAAGCAAATTTTCTTGCGTTTTGTTTTGTACTAAAAATCATAAAATTTAGCAATATTTTGACCTTTTTCATCCCCTTTTCCTTTATGTGATATAAACAAAATATCATCGAATTAGGCAATATTTTGCCGTTTTTTCACGTTTTGTGAATTTTTAGTTTATTGTTATTATTTCATTATATATACGAGAAAAATTATGCAAGCACATAATTGATCAGAAAATAACCTTAAATACTTCATTTTCAATCATCTATATGTTTCTCGTTAAAATACTGAGTAAGATATTTAAAAGGGGAGAAGTTCTGTTTTATTGCATATATCGACGTTTCAGCCGGATTAGAACGGTTTTACGTGTACATCTTCCATCGGTAATATTAACGGAAAATCAGGATTATTTTAGTTAATTTTAATGAAAACACATTGATTTTTATAATTTGTATTGGAAGCAACATCTTTATACGTCTTTTCTAGGGTCTAAAAAATACGAAACGTCGCTCTATGATTCGAAGTTAAAATCCTCAAATTTGGTAAAATAATGACTTTTTTCACGTTTTTCATGTAGTTTGATATTACGTAAATATATTCATTTATACCAATATTTTGATACTATTTCATGTAGTATCACGATATGTGATTTGGCTTTCATATCTCAGATTTTCGCATAATATTGCATTTTAAGCAAGTTTTCTTGCATTTTGTTTCGTAATAAAAATCATCGAATTCAGCAATATTTTGACGTTTATCATCCCCTTTTCCTTTATGTGATATAAACAAAATATCATCGAATTATGCAATATTTTGCTGTTTTTCCACGTTTGTGTGAATTTTCAGTTTATTGCTATTAATTCATTAAATATACGATAAAAACGATGCAAATACATAATTGATTCGATATTAACCTTAAACACTTCATTTTCAATCAAATATTTGTTTCTCCTTAAAATACTGGGTAAGATATTGGAAAAGGGAGAAGTTCTGTTTTTATTGCATATATCGACGTTTCAGCCGGATTAGAGCGGTTTTACGTGTACATCTTCCATCGGTAATATAAACGGAAAATCAGGAACATTTTAGTTAATTCTAATGAAAACACATTGATTTTTATCATTTGTATGTCTTTTCTTGGATCTAAATAATACGAATCCTCGCTCTATGATTTGAAGTTAAAATCCTCAAATATGGTAATAAAGTGACTTTTTTCACGTTATTCATGTAGTGTGATTTTACGTATATATATTCGTTTTTACCAATATTTCGATACTACTTCACGTTTTCTCACGATATGTGATTTGGCCTTCAAATCTCAGAATTTCGCAAATTTTGCATTTTTAAGCAAGTTTTCTTGCATTTTGTTTTGTACTAAAAATCATCGAATTTTGCAATATTTTGACCTTTATCATCCCCATTTCCTCTATGTGATTTAAACAACATATCATCGAATTAGGCAATATTTTGCCGTTTTTCCACGTTTTTGTGAAATTTTAGTTTATTGTTATTATTTCATTATATATACGAGAAAAATTATGCAAGCACATAATTGATCAGAAAATAACCTTAAATACTTTATTTTCAATCATCTACATGTTTGTCGTTAAAATACTGAGTAAGATATTTAAAGGGGAGATGTTCTATTTTTATTGCATATATCGACGTTTCAGCCGGATTAGAACGGCTTTACGTGTACATCTTCCATCGGTAATATAAAACCGAAAATCAGGATTATTTTAGATAATTTTAATGAAAACACATTGATTTTTATAATTTGTATTGGAAGCAACATCTTTATACATCTTTTCTAGGGTCTAAAAAATACGAAACGTCGCTCTATGATTCGAAGTTAAAATCCTCAAATTTGGTATAATAATGACTTTTTCACGTTTTTCATGTAGTTTGATATTACGTAAATATATTCATTTTTACCAATATTTCGATACTATTTCAAGTAGTATCACGATATGTGATTTGGCTTTCATATCTCAGATTTTCGCATAATATTGCATTTTAAGCAAGTTTTCTTGCATTTTGTTTCGTACTAAAAATCATCGAATTCAGCAATATTTTGACGTTCATCATCCCCTTTTCCTTTATGTGATATAAACAAAATATCATCGAATTAGGCAATATTTTGCTGTTTTTCCACGTTTGTGTGAATTTTCAGTTTATTGCTATTAATTCATTAAATATACGATAAAACGATGCAAACACATAATTGATTAGATATTAACCTTAAACACTTCATTTTCAATCAACTATTTGTTTCTCGTTAAAATACTGAGTAAGATATTGGAAAAGGGAGAAGTTCTGTTTTTATTGCATATATCGACGTTTCAGCCGGATTAGAGCGGTTTTACGTGTACATCTTCCTTCGGTAATATAAACGGAATATCAGGAACATTTTAGTTAATTCTAATGAAAACACATTGATTTTTATCATTTGTATGTCTTTTCTTGTATCTAAATAATACGAATCCTCGCTCTATGATTTGAAGTTAAAATCCTCAAATATGGTAATATAGTGACTTTTTTCACGTTATTCATGTAGTGTGATTTTACGTATATATATTCGTTTTTACCAATATTTCGATACTACTTCACGTTTTCTCACGATATGTGATTTGGCCTTCAAATCTCAGAATTTCGCAAATTTTGCGTTTTTAAACAAGTTTTCTTGCATTTTGTTTTGTACTAAAAATCATCGAATTTAGAAATATTTTGACCTTTATCATCCCCTTTTCCTTTATGTGATATAAACAAAATATCATAGAATTAGGCAATATTTTGCCGTTTTTCCATGTTTTTGTGAATTT